>NW_027496848.1:0-203948 GCF_021521415.1 Bidens hawaiensis | reverse complement strand
GTTCGATTAAGGATCCGAAGGATCTCCTAAGTGATCGATTAGGAATCCAAGAGATACTAAAGTACGCTTTAGAATTCTCTCATGGTACCCAAAGTGATCGATTTGGGTTACCATCAAGGAAATCAAGTAACATAGTGTGGTCTTGTGTGGGGTCGATGTCAGGTCTTGTGTGATCATTATGCATCATTATCATTTTTCATCATGGCATGGTTACATATGATTCTTGGGTATCTTATACATATATCCTTGATACCGTTCCTCCTGCATGCATGGAAACAATAATTGGAATCTTTATACGAAACTCTTGCAGATTCAGTTGAGATGATAAGCATACCAAGCATAGTAGGATAAGTTGTAGGAGTGGTGGGTTAGCCGATGGTACACCCTATATATAAACCCCTACAACTTAGCCTAGTATGCTTGTGTAGGGCTTATCACTACAGTATTAGTTAACCTATGAATTCACTCATCTACTTTTTGTAGTTGACGTTTTAGTACATGTTTTCAGGAAATGAAGCAGGAAGTAGCTAATAGCTGATAGAGGCCTTAGAGAGATGAAGGCTAGGCTAGGAGTTGTTTGGAAACTTGATATTTTGTATTAAAACAATTTGTTTCATGTTACCTGGATGATGTAATATTTGACAGTTTGGTTATGTTTATGCATTTAGACTTTTATACTATTGTGCTCAATCAATCACGACCTAGTCGCCACGCCTCGGTTTTCCGCCATTACGACCGGGGTGTGACACGCCTGAAGCGTGGTAAACTAGTCGATTCCAAGAATAATGATTCCTCGAAAATTGGAGCAAGTAATAAAAATGGTTAAGTCGAGGTATAGTAAAAAGGTCTCTTGAGAGACGTTATATATGATGGTTATTGAAAAAAACCTCAGGTACCTGAAAACAAAGAGCTCTCAGTAAATTGTATTTTATCATGTTTACAAGATGTATGGAATCGAAATAAAGTCGACGTCGTTATAACTTTGTATATAAGACAGCGCTTGAAAATGATGAGGATCATGATTTAAGATCTGCATATGAAAAATGATTGGCCAAATTGGAAAGAAGCAAATAGGGGCAGAGTTGAATTCTCTAAATAACGGTAAGTTTTTTGGACCAACAATCCATACAACTAAAGTTGTAAAATGTGTTAGAATCAAACGGATCTTTTATCCGAGTTATGAAAATTCGATAAAGTGATATAAGGTAAAATTGGTGGCACAAGGATTTTGCAAAGATCCATGATGATTTTGAGGAGACACATTCTCCAATGGTGGAAGCAATAACTTTCTAATACCTAAATAGTCTGGTAATACGAAGAGAGAATTGATATGCATCTAATAAATATTGTGATTCAGTTGATACTGAAATTTTAAATGAAAGTCTATTAAGGATTTGAATTCAAATCATGTCAATTATGTTCTCGAGAACACTATGACACATATTGTATAAAGATTCATATTTGAATACATTATGATTATTTTATATGTTAAATACAGCTGGAACTCTTGAAGAGTTCCTAGCATGTGAATGCTTAAAAGGTTAATTGAAACATCTTAAGGATGTAATTTTTGTGCACCAATTAGCATACATAGAAGAAATTGTACCTAATGATTATCATATCTTAATAAACAAAGAATGATACAATATGGGTTTTGATATATGATATATAAATTGATGTGTCAAATGAGCAAGTTCATATAGCGAAACTCACGAGGAGTGAATGCACATCAATAATTGGTTAAGATGGAAAGAATTTTGTGATGGATTGAAAACGCCTAAGCATTGGCATGAAAGCATCAATAAATGTTCTACAAGGTTAAGAAATTGCATATAGACTAAATAGTCGGATTCAGCGTGGTAAGTACAATCAGGAAATATTTTGATAAGGATGGAGATAAGCCGGATGTCATTAGCCATGCTTTTATCAAAATTTTACTCTTAAAAGTTCATATAATCACAGTTTACAGTGATGATGTACACACCATCGAGAGAAACTGCAGAACTTTTTGAAGGAAAATTTTTGAAATATCTTGATATGATGTAATTATTGCTCTACCTGCAGTTCAAGTAATGTGTAATTATATGTTTATCAATCCATCAAAGTGCATCTAAAAGATGTTGAGACATTTTACCAAAGACAAGATTTATTCTTTGAGTACGTTAAAGGATGTCCAACAATGCACTCTATATCATTTCCTACTTGAATATGAAATAATATTAGTTCGGAAATACCGCAATTAAATGCATAAGTGCATTTATGTCGTATTGTTAGCTATATATGATTATTATTTTCTTCATTTATATTTATCGGCATGTGTTCAGCTAGGAGACATCGGAATGGGTTAGGTTAAAACATATATTTCATGTATGAAAAATATGTGTTTATATTTTACTAACCCATCAAAACAAGTTTTGTTAATCTTGTCATGCAGAGAAACACAACAGGGTATCAATAAAATAGTATATGGTTACGAGATGACACAAAAGAAGTTTTCACGTGAAGGGACGAAGATCATGCAACATTGTTCAACTTAACAATTCGTATGTCAAGGGATGAAGACACAAATGATTGAGTACAAAAGTTTTGAAGTTTTCATAGAAGATCGATATTTGCCATTTTAACGGATATATAAATCAGGGGGAGACAATACGCGCTGCACTCTTTTTCCCTTAGCTATGGTTTTGTCCCACTGGGTTTTCCTAGCAAGGTTTTTAACGAGGTAGCATCCCGAAGCGTATGAAGTTGATAACCAGGGGAAGTGTTATGAATAATAATTATTATGGATATCAACATCTAAAATAGATTTGGCTTCTTCTACAAGTTTTTCCATACTTATATAATATTCTATTGTATCTCATTGTATTCTACAATTGATTAATGAAATCTCCATATTTCTCCCTACATCTCTTTCTCACATGTTAGGCTATTAGGCTTGTTTCACAACAATAATGCATATCTTTATGGAGACTTAAATGAAGAAATATACATATCTTTACCTGAAGAGTATTTTTCAAAAAATGAAAGCAAAGTGTGTAAATTTAAAAAAATCTTTAAATGGGTTGAAGAAACAAGCCCCTAGAATGTGGAAATGAAAAGGCTCTCAACGTGTCTCTATGAGCTCGTATGAACTCCGGAGTGACCTTCCATCCCTCCTTCTCGCCCTCACCTCCTTGGAGGTCTTCTTCATCCTCTCGCCCCGTAACATCCTCCACAAGGATGGCCCCCCTGGTTTCTGGCTGGGCGACTGGCTCTTGTTGAACTTCACTTGCTTCTTCACTAACAGTGTGACCCTTCCCTGAGCCTGAAGGGAAAGGTGGTGGTATATTTATTAGGTTTTGATTGGCCATTCTTTGATGTTACGGTGAGACCCGTGATCAAGAGGTCCCACGGATGGCACCAATATTGGAACCTATTCCGGATGACCGGGGAAGATTCCTAACGATCACAAGAATGGGATCTATACCAAGTAAAAGTGAGAGTGTTTTGTATTGAATGTGAATGAATACAAATGTTAATCTCCTCTCTATTTATAGAAGAGAGTGTTTATACATATAATCCAATGGTTTATCTATTCCGGTTGAGCCCTTTGGTCCGATCTTCTTTCCCTTGGGCCTTGTCGGCTCGAAGATCTTTATCTCCTGGTTACTACCTCCTATCCCGGGTCATGCATGCCTCAGGCCACCCACCAGATTGGACGTGTTACATGGAGTTTCCCTCCTGAATGGTTTTCCCTCTCAAACCGTCTTCTAGAACCTCTTGTGTTATTGGGCTTGCACTTGTTGGGCCTTACCTGGGTTATTGGGCTAGGGTATGCCCATGTTATGGGTAGGCTCTTCAATATATTATGTTTTTGTTTTTATTAATGTATATATCTACCTCTACCTATATATTAAAGCAACACAACTTTCCACACTACCTTACTTTTAAAATATTTGTGGCTTACCAACTGAACTAAGATAAATTAATGTTGGCTTTCTCTTTTTCTTAATTGTTATAGATTCATAACCTTCCATTTTGTTTTATCACCCGTGTATCACACGGGCTATATCATAGTTTTTAATTATTTAATGATTTGACACCAATATAAAGACAACCCAAGAGCTCCCCCAAATTGATATGATTAGTCGTGTTAATTATCTATAGTTGAGGTAACAAATCATTCTATTTATTTGTCTATTGAATAGACTTTAAATACTATTTGTTAATGGCATTTCTTAAACAACTTTCATGGTATTTGGTTTCAGTTATAGTAAAATAGGTTTGATGTTAAATGTTTGAACTATTATATTAAAAGAAAAGTGTTCTAAAATAAGAAAAATACCAATTTACCATATTCATGTGTAGATATGTAATTTTAGTCGCAAGAAATATTTTTAAAATTTATGAATTATATCGTTTTTAATTATTTCAATAATGTTGGCTGCAACTATTATATTAAAAAAGTGTTATGAAATAAGAAAAATACTCATTAGACTAAACGGTGCACTCAGTGTTTCACCTACCTTTTCCATTTTCACATCATCTTCATTTTCATCCACTCAGCCCCAGTCCAACACTCTCACCAAGGGTATGAATCACTCTCACCGTTTCACCGCCATTTGACAACCCCCCCCCCCCCCCCCTTCAAAACCTCACATGGGAAGAAGATGTTTGAGCGGTGTTTTGGGCAGCGAAAATTCCACAACAAACTCACCGCTAGCGGCACCAAGATGGCCGGGCCGGTGTTCGCCGTCGGCACCGCTAGCCACCTCATCTCTTTCAACGGCATATCAAGCTTCATACCCGTTAGTCTTAACTACATTCACGTTTCTATATATGTAATTTTAGTCACAATACATATTTATGAGATTTATGAATTATATCGTTTTCATTATTTCAACACATCGGGTGTAACTTTTTATTTCTTATTATTTAATATGATGTAACGCATAATTCCATTAATAAAAAGAGTACGGGTGAAGCATCAATTTTTTTTTATTTGTTTTATGATTTGTGCCGTAAAATACACGGGTTTTAAAGTTAGTTGTTTAATAAAAAAAACTGTTGCTATATGAAAACTTAAATGTATAAAAGGATAACAAAACAATTTTCATAACTTACAATGTAAGATTTTTTAATAATAAGGTTTTTTTTAATAATATCATATTTTATGAAAAAAAATTTTAATATAATATTATAAACAATTTTATGGAAATAAATTATAAAGAATTTAAATTTGAAAAATCAAGGGGCGTCTAGATTAATCTAGTAGCCTCCTAGAAAAAAAACACTCGACTACTATAAAATTCACCCCACGTCTAGAAAAATCCACTCGACGACTGGTTTGAAATAATCAGACGGCGCCAAAAACATTTTTGTCTAGCGGTCAAAAAATAGATAACCGGCGAGAAACATTCTTGACATGTGACGCTCGGTCATTAGGGTAAAGTAACTAGACGTCTAACTGGTTTTGAGCTGGGCATAATAAAACCGTTGGAATTTAAATGAACGTTATAAAAATTATCATGGTAAAATGAACATTTTGTTAAAATAATTAGATCAGTAAATGAAACGCCGATACAATGCGTTAAGTCAAAGTCAGAGTCAAAGTCACTACTAGTCATATATCGGTTAATATTGCAACTATATATACATACAAAGCAACGGTCATTAAACATTAACCCTAAAACAAGGATCAGTCGCCGATAAGTTTCAAATTCTCTTCCAAACATCCTTAATCTTTCGTCGATCGTTGATCTGCCATTCCGGTAGGTTTTTCAATCTTTCCTAATTTCCTCAGTCGATTAATATTTTACTTTCTTTCTCTAAAAGTAAAAAAAAATATGTGTTCTTATTATTCATCAAGTGATTCAATGGCGGCGGTTTCATATACCGACGACAACTACGGTGGGATGAATGCAAGCTACTGTAATCCCAAACCCAGAAAGGTATTCGCAAAACCTGTGATTGAAGTTCTAGAAGATTCGGTTAATAACCAAGTGCTTGATTTCATCCCTCTTGGATCGGAATATGTGTGTACTACTGGTGATGATGATAAAACAGTCGAGTCTGATGCTGATGGCATAATACCAAGGATATTTACGCGTGGTTCGGATGATAATGTTGAAGAAGTTGCTGAGTCGAGGCATTATGACGTTATGCCTCGGAGGATAGTTAATAATTCTAAAAAGCGCGGTTTAGATGGTGAAAAAGCAGGTCCTTTTACCGACTTGGTAATCCGTGGGGTATCTTTGAAAGAAATGCAATACTCCCAGACGGAGGACGGGATGAAAATCCAACTGTTGGTTGAGAAGTTACCGAAGAAGAGGTACAGCAGCAAGTGTGTTGAAAGTTATAGACAGGGTGGTTCTTTCAAACGAAGAAGAGCTTCCGCTGTTAGGAGTTTTCCTCCGAGATGTGTGCCAGATGCTGAAAAGCATATCAAGAAAACATATGAGTAGTAGGAAGATTGAATTTTATTTCTTTGTTTTCTTAGAATTACTTTGTGTTCTGTATTTGAAGTAAACTTGTAATTCATGTTTTTGCTCCACTTGCAAAGATGATATTGAAAAATAAAGTGTGTTTTGAGAACTGTTGTTAGTTTGTTGCTATGATGCATTTGTGAAACTAGCTTAAGCTTTAATTATCTTTACTTTGTGATATTAGCTTAAAATCAGACACAAATTTCCTTATTCAAACACCAATTGATTCAAGTGAAAGCATTTCCAAATTTCTGTGTCCCAATTTTTACAGTATTTTTTTTAAGAGACGATGTACCAAGGTTCAAACCTTGACCTCTTTAACTTCAATAACTTTATCATTTACCCACTGCCGACCCTTAATTTCTGTTGTGTGGTCTATCTATGTCACAAGCCTTATAGGTCTCAATTAAATAATAGCAAACATGCTTATTGTATATATTGGTGAATAGTGATTAACGAAGAACAAAACAAGGTTAATCTACAGTTTCTGCAACACATTTTACAAGCTTTTGTAACAATAATTCATGTATAAACGAAAAGTATGACAAATAAGAAGAATATACAACTTCCAAATAAGATCTAAAACATCTTGGATTCTTGGTTGTCAACAAACTTTATATAGCTCATACTGTATGTGCACATTCTTAAAACAATTGAATACCAAGTACTAACCGAAACTCGCTCTGAGGAAAACAATGTGGACCTTGTATTTGCAGCTATGTAACCAAATAAAGTTAAATCATGTTGAAAGAATTGTATATGTAACTTAAAAGGTTGATGCAATTATGCAAATAACTTAAAAAAGGTAATATCTCACAACTGAAAGATGAACACACCAAATCAGCATGAGATGCAGCACATCCAAGAGCAGCAACACTATATCCCTATCCCATAACAATTATGTTGTGCTTCAATCACCTGGTTTCAATGATTATATAAACATACACAAGAAAACTTGCATCAAAGTCATAAAATCTCATAAATATGCAACGATAATCAATTAGTAAACTCATGGCAGTCAATATATGTGGCAACTATGTCCTTGTATTGTGGCAGTTCCCTAATTTTGTTGACATGTAAAATGAATGTCAACAAACTTCAGTTAAATATAATGCATTAAACACATGCAAAAATATGAAATAGAGTGATTCCACTTGTGTATGATTGTTATTGCCTCACCAGAATAGAGTTCAAATTGTTGTCTATGGTCTTCCACCTGCTTTTTACCTGGGCCAGCTCGTTCGGCTCGTTCATAAACAGATGCCTAGAACTCTAAACAACTGCATCATAAAAAATAAAAAATAATAACCAAAGGAAAGACATTCTCTTCAAGAATGGGAACCACACATTAAGTAACTTTATGAAACCCGCTACCCATTAAAAAAATAACAGAAGTAAGCATGTAAACGAACCACAAATTCGGTGAACCATTCGCCGGGAAATTCATTTATATTTATAAATTTAGTAAAAGAACGAATATAAACAATTGTTTTGTTTATTTAGTTAAATAAACAAACATGAACACATTTCTAGTTCATTCGCTTACGTTCGTGAACATTCGTCTACATTCATTAATTTATGCTCATTTATGTTTGTTAGATTACGTTTGTTCAAGTTCGTTTGTTTGCATATTCATCTGAATTTATAAGACCCATTACAAATTAATCTAATTTTATAACTACAGTTACAAGTTGGTCTGTATTTAGTATATTTAGGCCCAAAATATTTATGTCCATGTTTATTCGGTGTTCGCTCTGTTCAGTTACGTTCGTTTGTTTTACGATAGTGAACCACTCATTTATAATATTATTTTTTAGGCCCAACATATTTATCTCCATGTTTACTTTTAAGTTCACTCTGTTCATTCATCTATGCTCAGTTATGTTTGTTTGTTTTACGTACGTGCACCACTCGTTATACTATTAACGCACGAATGAACACAAACACGAAAACCCCGCCCGTTTAGTTGTTCATGTTCATCCATTTGTTCAGCTAAAGTTAAAAAAAATAATTTGGGTCAACCAATCCAGCCCAACTTGACCCATTGCCTGACCCGACCGTTTTGCCTGATCAAACCTCGGTAGCAGGATCAAACATATTCTTCAAAAGGAGACACTCGCTTGGGTTCCCAGTAGGCTCTACCCGAACCCGTTTTGACTCTTGACGTGCACAAATATGCAGCAGGTTCAATAGCCATTCTTTTGGGCTTAAAAGGTAATAATGTTCATAATAGAAGAGTAACTAAGTGGTATATATATTATTTATAAATAAATTTAAGAAAACTAATTTAATGTTGATAACTATGTGAACCGCATAAATAACTTAAACATAACACATGTTTCGGGTGGCATAGGTTGGGTTTCGCTAAAGAAGTTCAATCGGGTTTGTTTGGTAATCGTTTAAGCCGTAAAAAGGCATTCAGCATATTCAATGAGTTAATCACTTGACTTATTTTTATTCATGTAAAACAAACATAACTTAAATTTAAAATTATGTAAAGCAAACTGATACTTTTAACTCATTAATCTAATCGTGTTAAACATGCTGACATGCAATTATCAAGTTATAAACATGTTTATGGGGTCTAAGTTATAAAAATAGATTAAAAAAGTTAGCCACTCGACTTCTATAATTAAACACATTAAAAGGTCCAAGGGTCCACGAACCACTAAATGGGCTACACACTCAAAACAAGATTATTTTCGTATTGTACTCCAAAACGAATTTACCGCCAATAGCGTGCCCCTATAACCAATTTACCGCCAATAGTATAACTCCTACAACACCTTTTAGGTACCAGTCATTTTAAAGATGACAAAACATGTGGGTAATAGAGATGACCATGGAAACAACAAAACACCACTAAAAGGATGCTGGCCTGGTTGGATGTGCTAAGCCTTTTTTTACTACTTATCTCTAATTATAGTATATTAAATATAATTATTCTTGACCTCGTACTATTTAATTAATTATAAAGAAAAAAACTTCCAAAACACCTTAGACATTTTCATAAAATATGCATTTGTAGTCATATTCAAATCAAACTATGTAACATAATTATCAATAGTATTTTATCTAATTAATAACATTTCAAAATTAAATTGTTGGTGCCCAACACAAAGATAAAAGCAATAGTAAAAAGCTGATAACATCTTGAATTTTTGTTCCTCACGCCCATAAGCATGGCCTCAAACATGACCTCTAGAGTCTTTCAGCCAATAATTGACTCAAAACACCACACCCCACCCTATATACACACACATATATATACACACATACATGTAAACATATATATGTGCATATGTAATATAATGTAATAAAACACACACACCCCTCATATTTTTTAGCCCAAAATCACATTGAAAATGAGGCTTTCAAGCATCACCTTATTGTTCTTCATTTTCTTAACTTTAGGCCTCTATATTGCATCTCAAGTCACTAGTTTCTCTACAAATGATCCAATCATTTCAATTCAAGGAAGAAGAAGTCTAAAGAAACTGGATGACCCAAACACGAAGATCAACAAGGTATGAATATCTGAAGCGTATTCAAGCACGCATACAATCTTCAAAACCGTTTTATTTACGCATGCTTAGATTGATATTGTTGTTGTTTTTATTATTATAACTATTGTTATTGTAATATAGTTTTTGTGATCACATAGGATATATTGAAATTTGAAAGTGTTTAAAATGATATATAAAGAGTGTTAAGGAATCAGGCATTCGGGCCAACCTAACCCGACCCGTTACAATAACTATTTTCCACCTCAAGTTCATTGAAGTAGTTAGTTCACATGTGAAAATTGGAGGATTAAACCGTTAAGTTTATTGTGCAGGTGGATGAAAATGAATGGAGTTCTACAATGTCAAAAGCATATGATGCAATCAATAATGAAGACGCAGAGATCGTTTACAACATCGATTATCAAGGAGTGAAAACACACCCTAACCCGACTCCCAAGCATCCATGAGTGTTGACCCATTGTGCACCCAAAATCCACAAAACGATTGTACCGGCTCATGATTTTATAATATGAACTTGAAACAACAAAATATGAGTAAACGGATTATATATGTTATATTAAAAGTTCAATTTCCACCTGGTTGCTTATGAACGTGTTGATACGGGTCGCGTTTGATCTCTCACGGATTAAACTGTAAAATTAAAATTTTGGCCATGAAGTCCCCCAAAGTATAAGCATAATTTAATGCATAATTCCTGTAAACATAACCGACACGCTAAGTATTTATATCAAAATTTTGTGGGCAAAAATTATATTCGGGTCAACCCATCCGGGCCCATTTTGATTCGTATAAAAAATGACCTCCCATATTGCCACCTGCAATACATACTATAAAGAAACTATAAAAAGGATCAAAATTGATTTACTTGTTTTTTTTTTTTAAATATTTAATTATCACAAAACAGGTGACTTGAGAGATTATAAATTTGAACCCAATGATGAATGAACATTTCATTTTTAGTATGGGTAGAAATGGATCGGGGCTGGGTTGACCCGTCAACCCTTTTGTCCATTTTGTATAATATTATTACAAAGTCTTAATTGTTGAATAAAACAGTTTAGACGCATCAAACTCAGTGAGACGATTTTCAGCTCGTTTGACCGCATTTGACCGATTCCCATTTTAACTAATAACTTTGATTTGACCCGTTTGAGCTTCTTGGAACAATCTTTAAAAGATAATTTCAAATAATTCAACAAATTTCAACTCAAGCCAACATTGAAAATAAATTTGATTAACCTAATCATCAAAAACAGGAAAATATATGACTCATGTCAGGTTGGTGGTAACTACTAACTAGTAACCAACATGCATATCTATGTCACTATCCATTTAGATTTGTACTATAAATCAATGATTAAGATGGCTTTTCTAATACAGAAAAATCATTAATTTCATTAATTTCTCAAAAACAGTTATTTAACAACTATAGAAGCTTAACTACCATATGTATATTTCAACATGAGCATGAGTGTATAAAAGATTAGCTCATGCAGGATGTCATATCCAAAGATAAGATATATGGGTGTGATTGGTCCACATCACATGCTCATACTAAAATTATTGTGACAAATATTGACCAGTCCACATGCATCTCTAGGTTATTTGTTTATGTATGTCCATTATTCAATAAAGCAATGAATGTTCCATCACATTTAAAAAAAAAAGACCATAAGATTTTGCATATAATAACAGCAAACAAAAGTAGATATGACATCAAAATATAATTCATTAAACTTAATTGTAAAGCTACCATTAAATTGCCGACACTTAAAACAAATTGCAAGATAATGACTTTGTCAAGTGAGTATACATTCAGTTTGATATTCTTATTATGTTTGTGAAGGTAAAAGAGAGATGTTATTGAGATCGATTAATGTGATACAATTTACGAGTATTATATCTAGACGAAATACAAAACCTTAATTTCTAATGTGCTAAGCGGTTTGAACCGTTTTTTAATCATGAGTTTGTATTAAAATTCTTGAAGATAATAATAAATGGTTCATGAATTTTACTAAAAATATTGCTAATTTTAATTATTACTAGTTATTATTTAGTTTATGGCTGGCCGGTAGGGCTATTATAGATTTGTTTAGGGTTCCTGGTTTCTCACTTGTACTATAATCACAAACTGCGTATATCTCAAACCAGCCGTCGGATGATTCATCCTGTTTAAACGGTTTATGAACATCCCTAATTCCTAGCCCGGGTTTTAAAAGATTATAGTAGTATAATATATAAAAAAATTGAGAAATCATGCAAGAGTAGACGAAAACACCCATCAGTCGTAACAAATTACTTGGCAACTACAAACAACTTAAAAATCAAACATAAACATTATTCGGGTGGGACAATATTTCTCATGTTTGTTTTCAAGATGCCAATGTGACCATATAAAATAAGTGGACATGATCATGTAACAATGCTAAATACATAATTGAAGTACATGACCAAAATCATTTGACATGATCAAGATAACTGCCATTTTGAACATGCAAATGCACAATGAATCTGAAGCATGTTATTAGTTAGTACTAGCTAGTGGATCCAATAGGAAAAGCAATGTGTATAAAAAGTTAGGCACTTGGTGCCATTTTTATCATTCATTTTTTGTCTGGTACCTACTTGACATAATCTTTTTATTGCTAATACTTCTTCACAAGCAGCTGATCAATCATATAAAGGAAAACTGAATTATTCAACGAGTGACATAAAGGGTGATAATATCATTAATTTCCCAAACATGTTGCCGGTGAGAATTTGCAAAAATTTTTGAAATTAACCTCCTTTTAGAAAGTGATGGCCAACATAATTTTAAAGTTAATTTCTTATAACTATTAAGCAAAAAATATTACCCTTTTTTTCATGTCAATTCTGCATGCCAAAATTCTTATAATAATGTAACATTCTAAGTTTTTATAAATTTAATTTTATGTTAGAGTTCATATTTATTGATTTCTGCATAGTAGAAGTTAGCAGTTAAGATGATTAAAATTTGAGGATTCTGCAATGCCATTATCATAATCAATTGTGGTACATGCCTGAAGAAGGTTCTGCCCTATCAATGATCGGGCGTCAAACTGCTTAGAAGGTTCTTTAGGAGGTTAGATCCTGGACCAAATTGAACATCTTTCTTCTTTTTTGGGGCGGTGCTTTTAAATTCTGTTTTCACATGCTTCTTTGGCGTCTCCCGCCCTAAAAGTTTCTCAGTAGTCGCAAAAACTTTGGCTGCTGACATAATGGTATCCCATGTCCTGGGCATTCCATCTCTTCCTGTTAGGTAGCGGATCAGATCATTGCTTCGCACGATTTGCCTGAACGCGCCCCTTAACATGTCCTCGCTTATACCACCTATGTTCAAACTTTCGTTGTTAAACATGGTGATAAAGTTTTCAATGGATTCGTTATCACGGCGGACAACATTTAAGATCTCCGAGGGGTCGCGCGTATGTTTGCGCTGTTGGCTAAAGTGTCGTGAAAACTTTGCCACTAAATCGCCCCAACATTTTATTTGTCCATCAGGGAGTTTCTCGAACCATTCCGCCGCTACCCCAGTCTAGGGTTAGGGCAAACATGTGACACCAATAGGGTAACGTCCAACCGCTGACCCCACCAACCGAGGTAAAATTCAATAGGTGATCACTGGGATCAGTCATCCCATTGAATTTAACGAGGTTGCTTGGGATTTTTACGTTCATCAGAAATGGAGCAGTAGCAATCCAAGGAATAAACTTTGACTTCTCAGCAAACGCGACAGGCCGGTAGGGTTTTGTGAAATCTTCTTCCGCATCACTGCAATACTCAGTGTGCTTTACTAGTGTCCGCATTCGACTAGTGCCTTCCCTACCGAGCGTGCGGTTGTCATCCCTTGCATAAGCCTCTTCTTGGTACGTAGAGTCTCTTTGTTTATGGGAAGCATAACTCTGATCATACACGACCTTGCGGGATAGCACCCGCTGGGTCGGGCGACCTTTGTCACGACTTCCACCTTGCTGACAATCAGCTAATTGCTCAACATCTTCCAATTCTTGAATAGTCTGACTTCGCCGAATGACTGGCAAAGGTGAAGGAGATGGTGAATCATAGACCAGGGTTCTCACCTGTAATTGGTTATTTTTCACCATTCTATCGTACTCATCCTTCAACTTTTGCTGCTCTTGTTGGTACCACTCGTCCGGGGTTAACACAACTTTCCCAGATCTAGATTGGTGACAAACTCGTGTTTCGTCACCTTCAAACCTGGGGAACTCTCCGACTCTGTCTTCCAGAACCGGTGTTCGAGTGTTCTGGCGAGGTTCTACCAAAATTCGTCTGGCTTCGAAGACCCGATCATCGAAAACTTCGATCAGTCTTCCTTTTGAAGTGGTCGCATGCAACTGTTGGTTCTGACTCATCGTTTCAGATCACAAAAACTTCAAAAAAACCGCAAAATCCATCTGAAAAACCGGATGGCGCCAATGAAGAAGCACAAATTGAACTGGATAGTCCGAATCTATATTTCCCCATATGTGAGTATACTTATTGTCCAATGAGATCAGATTCCAGCTAATTTCCTGCAAAACCGAACACCGTGAGTCTCATTATGGGAAGGACAAGATGGGGGGTCTTCCCATAACCACCCTCCGGCATGAGAATAAGTATTGTACTGTGGGAAGATAAGTACGAGATCTAAGTAATTACTTTGATTATGAGAGAGTGAATGAATACCTCATAGAGATGATTCGAGTATTTATAGCCGAGGGTAGTGGGAAGGTGATTGGTGGAGTTGTCACTATCAAGATATTCCATATCTACCTGAATGGACGCGTGTCGCGTGTCTATAGGACATGACAGCCTAGCTCCGTTTTGGAACGGTTATCATGTTCAGTTGTTCTTTTCTTATTGGTTGATGTCGCTGTCAGAGAATGTTGGAATAATTTACAACTGCTCTTCCATATCACATGAGGGCCTTGCACGTGCGAGGTCCCTTTTGTAATCCGCGGAAGAAACCCGCGGATGCTCAATGGTAATCCGCGGATTCTGTTGTAGTCCCGCGGGGTGTGTTCTTTAGCTTGCGGTAGTTTTACTACCCTACATCTATAATGCAGATGTAGCCTCATGAGGAAAACCTCAAGGAATATAACAACTATCAGTCTATCACCTTCTCTAAATAAGAACTTATTGCATCCATATATTATACAATTTCCATTTTCGTCCTTTAAGTCCACCAAATAATAAAAATTTTCATATAATCGAGGTATCCTAGGGCATAGGTGGAAAATATCTTCCAGTTTTGAATGCCTTTGATTTTGCACACAAGAACACAATCGTTATCACAATGATGAGCTATATACCCTGTGAGTTTAGTGGTTTTTGGTACATAATATCATAGTTGATAGTTGACCAAAAGAAAAGTCAACCATTTGGAAAAGCAGCAATGGAGAAATTAACAGTATCCTTGGTGTTGAAGATTTAGGCCCACCGTTCTCCCCTTTTACCGCTGGTCTTCACCACACCGTCCACACCCTTACCGCCCCTCTGCGGTGTTCCAGCCCAACCCACCCTTTTCCCGCCCACTTCCACGCCCATAACTAGTGAATGGTCTTAGAGATAAAAGTATAACCACAATCAATCAATCATTTCTTAAGTAAATGGGTTGAAAATATCACCTTTATTAATTTATGCACAATCAATTTAAGCATATGACGAAGTATAAACATTACAAGCAAATTTACGAGACCCGCTAGCATTGTGCTAGGTAGGTGGCTTTTGTAATCAAAAATTGTAAGGATTTATATTTGACACATTAACAAGATAGCCTAAAGCTAATAAGACCTTAGGCCCATCGGGCAGTTCTTTCACTAGCTATTTAAACAGTATTAGTCAATATCAAATTCAATAGGTTAAAGACTGAAGCTGAATTTATACTTGAAACCTCTAATAGAGGGACTCACATACTTTCTACTCCTAGCGAGTTATATCTTCAAGGTTTATAAACATCAAAGACCCGAAGGAAGAATAATTGTTGAATAAAAAAATAGATTATTCGAGCAAATACGAGCATTCATAATTAGGATTAATTAGTGTAAGTTATTAAACAACTTTAGCATGTACTGTTTTATTATTGTTTTGTATTTCAAAAACTCTTTGGTAACTAATTAATTAGTCTTACTTTGAAAGTCTTTATCATCCTTTCTCATAATTAAGAACGTTGTCGTATGTGTGAGGTTTGCATAATTTGCAATTAAATTTACTTGGACGGTGTTAATTACCACATCATGATGAGAATTGAGCCATGAGGTGCACAAAATTTCTTCAAAATCTTCCTTAATTTGTATTTGTTTCACGTTACTATTTGTGATTTAAGTGTTCCCGACCAAAGACAACCTATCAGATCCGTCTCTATCTTATGTTTTATGTTAAATTAATTTGACCCAACAATTTATGAAATCTTCTATTCGTGATGTACGTTTTGGGTCAATTATATTCTCTTGCATACTACAATCTGGAATGAGAGACTTCTGTCACAAAATCTCTAACGTCATCAAGAATTCTACAAAGGATGCAAGCGAATTGTTGATAAGACCGACATTATTTTGTACATATCAAAACATATCGGATTATATTAACACGGTATTACTAATTTGTGTGTACGATTAGAAACAGGCCCGGCCCAAGGGGAGGGCGTCAGACCCAGATCCACTTTTCTGAGAGGCCCATAATTGTTAAAAAATAAAATTTATATTTTATATATAACTTTGTTTTAACACAAGAGCCTACTAAATGACCCTTTAGTTGAATGAAAAGTGTTCTAAACTATGAAAACAAATGTCATGTGTTCAATTCCCTCACTTAGTGTTTTTTATAGAAAAAAAAAACTTTCATTGTGTTTTATATGAGTTATTTTAGTAACATGTTTATTACTATTTGTTTGTTAAGGGCTTTTGAATAGACAACTTATTTCTTTTGTTTTATAAAAAAAATCATTGTGTCTTATATGAGTCACTTTAGTTGCATGTTTATTATTTGTTTGTTTTGAGCTTTTGAAAGGCAACCTTATTGGTAAAATTGTTAAATTATCTATTACATAATTGAGAACGCGATTTTAGGGCCCGCTTTTTTACTCGTCCCAGGCCCCAAAATTTTAAGTGGTTCTCAAAGACGAACCTGATTAGAAACACTATATAGTTATAACAATAATTTGGTTTCGTTAATATAGTAATTTAATAAGTTGTATGCATTAAAAAAACTTGTAAGAAATTTTACGTCGTTTTACCTTATCCTTTTAGCTATGTTTCTATATTTGAAACAAAATAAAACTCTAATGTATTGCTTATTAAGTAGATCAAACTTGTGACCTTTGATTTCAGGTTTTCTAGCAAGGTGACGACAAGATTTTGGTCATTTAGCTTACTAAATCATCCTTCCTACATAAGCCAATTTTGTTGCTTTCAGTGAGTAGTGAATTGTAAGGCCAATATTTGTGACTTGCGATATCAAATTACGAAACCCATTATTTATTCACGGTCAAGATAATAATTAATGTCGGCGAAAAATCTGGACACGAAACGAGAGCTTCGGGACGCGCGTTTAACTTCAACGGGAGAAAGCTTCTAGAATGTTTTTAGTTTAGCTATAAATAGGAGCTTTGTAGTTAGTTCTTGTGTGTGTTTTCCATGGTGTAAGTCATCCACCCAAGGGGAGCTCACCTTGGGTGGGTCGGTTCGTTTATGAATATGTCAAATCTTTAACCACATCAAGGCTAGGGTTTCACCTTCACCAAACCCTATCTCAACTCAACCAAAAGCAACATTCTCATCACTCAATATTCGATCTTAATATGTGAAATTCTAACTCCTTTTAACTTATTAGTTACCTCTAACAAACCACTTCAGTTTTAATCGAAGGGTTGTTGCTTTAAGAAGAACAAATGGCAACCGCGAGCCCTTTTGATTTGCTTGGAAATGACGACAGCGGTGACGTTGGGTTGCTTGTGCAGAAGACTGCTTCTGCGCCGGTGAAGAAGTCTCAAGCCGTCGCTGCTGCTCCTATTGTTAGTAAGGCAGAGACAGCGGCTAAGGCTCTGGCTAAGCTTCCTACTATGCCGCTTCCTCCAGCTCAGGTTGTGAAAGAGGCCAGAAATGAAGCTTCGCGTGGAGGATGTGGTGGTGGCGGTCGTGGTGGCTGTGGGTTTAACAGAGACTCGGAAAGCAATGAGAATTCATTCGGGGGTTCTCTGGTGACCAAAGCGCCATCGAGTAGTCTGATGGGGGGAAAGGTTATGAGAGACAAGGTGGTGGACGGTGGTTGAGAATCGTTTTTTTTTAACTTCCGGCGACATTTCCGGCGCCGGTCACCGGTGGTTGTGAGGTTAGCGGCTGTAACTTCATTACAAGGTTTCATCTCAAGATTTTCTTGTGTGTGCCCTAAATTGATAAAAAGAAGTGGGCTTGGACTGTTTGGGCCTAGTCTGTTTAGTTGGGACTAATTGAAAGAAAAGATGGGCTGATTGGGCTGCTCGTTTAATTCTTTGGCCGATGGGTTTAATTTTTGGGCCTGATTCACCATAGATATTTTTGAGAGAAATAATTATTCGTAGTTCACCAAATCTGAAGAAAGTCAAATTCGTTCGGGATTCGTCTTGTTTAACCGTGTTCAAAGCTTGTTATTTCTAAGGCGTTCGAGAAGTTTGATCCGAAAGGTGAACTTCGAACGAATTAATAAGTTTTGTTCATTTGATCATTGAATCCGGTAATTCGAGATCGATTTATGGATATTCGAGCTCATCTCATACCTATATACAACTTAAGATCCGAAGAAGCGAGAACTACTTCAAGATTAAATATAGGTGGATCATACCTTGAGTGGGAGAATTGAAATGAAGAGACATCGATCTATCGGGTGATTTGTGAAGATGCGAGACACGGTGAGACAAAGTTTTGAGATCACAAGTCAAGGGGGTGATTGTAAGGCCAATATTTGTGACTTGCGATATCGAATTACGAAACCCATTATTTTTTCACGGTCAAGATAATAATTAATGTCGGCGAGAAATCCGGACACGAAAGGAGAGCTTCGGGACGCACGATTAACTTCAACGGGAAAAAGCTTCTAGAATGTTTTTAGTTTAGCTATAAATAGGGGCTTTGTAGTTAGTTCTTGTGTGTGTTTTACATGGTGTAAGTCATCCACCCAAGAGGAGCTCACCTTGGGTAGGTCGGTTCGTTTATGAATATGTCAAATCTTTAACCGACAACGGGATCGTCCACTTATTTTATCTTTATATTATTTGTGTTTGGTCGTTTGATTTACCGCACCCGTCTCGAGCACTTATCAAGAACAAAGTCGTTCGTTGTTGGATCCGGTTTCGGGACCTACATGAATGAGGTTAGCTTCAACTTGAAAGAAATCCGTGTCCAACGCTAGAAGAGTGATGGGCAAGCGGTTAGAGGCCGAATACTTTGACATGTTCACTGGCATGAAAGAGAGGGAGAGTCACCATAGAGTTTTGTTCATGCAACCCAACATGAAGATGAAGGGGGTCTTGTTGCACCATGCTTGCAATGGAGATGGTCTAACTAATAGCAAACTTAGTTCATTTTTATTTAACATGTAACCCAAAAACAATTTGCTAAAAGAAAAAAAAATGTTGTAAATGCATTAAGTCATTTTATTTACTGATTAAATTATTTTGGTAACAAAGTTTTAGTTGCTATATATGTGTGGATGGAACTATTTGTATAACGCGTGGTTAAACCAACTTGACTCAATCCATTTTGACTGTGTTACAGTTGATACATTTCAACCTAAGCACATTTTCACACATTATTCTTGGAAGAATTGGATCAACAACACAAGTATGAAAGATTACAATAAAAATAATAAGGGTGGTTCAATCAAAGTTGTTATTAATCTTGGTAAATATGAGTGATTACAATATGTTTATATATATACATCTAAAGATGAAGGGTTGTGTTGTTTGATCTACAACCGTTGTGACGGCTGATAGAAAACCGTTTAACAACGGCTACATTATTTCTTAATTCAGCATCTTAGTTGCGTTCTACAACCGTTGTGATGGCTAACGGGAAACCGTTTAACAATGTGACAATCTAATGACTATTTATCATCAATTTTCTTCCTGCTTGATCTAACCTTTCTGATTCCCTATAAAACAGTTTTGAAAATGCGTCAGCAATATGCTGGTGAATCGTTGACTGACTCTAAAATATTTTCAAACATTCATGAAAATACAAATATAGTTTTATATACAGCTCATCAGGCAATCTGCTCTTCCGCTGAGCCGTATCACTAATATATACACATAAGTCAATAGTATTTCCGAGATATGTGCCAATTGGAGCTATGGTTTGAGACTGACGCATAGGATGTTTGCTACATGTCAATTATTAATGGATCTAGACACATTTGCATTTAGTCTGAGTGTTCTATTTTCTATCTTGTGTTATGACGTTTTTATAAACGTTTGCAGACTCTTTAAGATAAACAATGTAGTTGTCTTTTCAGCTGTAAAACAAATAGCATGTCTATCTTTCAGAGTAAAACAAATTTTTTTAACAGTTTAAACGTATTCGTCTTTGTAAATCTTTTTCTGACTCTACCGAGACAAATAACCGGTTTGTCTCATAGGAGTGAATATGCTTAATAAAAGTTTATGTATTCATCGAACGAGATTCACCTTTTTGCTTGGTCGGTGAATCTGTCCAAAGGTTTTGAGAAGGTTAACGTATTCACCACTCAGATCTGTTTCGATGAACTTGTTATGATAACTTTCATGTTTTCAGACGCTTAACCTATTATGAATAGGTTCAAATAAATACTGATCTTCTATTGATCCAGCTGCAGACCATACTGGTCTGGTTTATTGTTTCAAACCTTGTTTATAAATTCTAGTTTGGTTCATAGGTTCAAATCTTAATTTCTATTAAAATAATAAAATTTAATATGAGATGGTCGTATCACTGTAAGACATTCCGTATCATCTTTAGTTTGACTCTTTTTTACTTAAAGAGGTTCATATAGCGTGTCATAATTTGAGACGGTTCATTTGAATGAGACAGACCGTATCACTTTTATACGATCCTTTTATGCTTTGAAGGGTTCACAACAAATTATGCATCTCGTCACTTTTAGACGTGCCGTCTCATGATTAGACGGTCTGTCTAATCATCTGCACAAACTTGGTGATGCAGGATCTGAACCACATGATGGCGGGCCGTGTTAACCCGGTGATCCAAGAGACTCCGAGACCGAACCCGACCCAAGCCAACAAGAATAAGCAGAAGATGGTAATTTTTATGGATGTCAATCTCGTTCAAGAATAGAGATCCCGGAGTTCGAAGGTCGCGCTCAACCGGACGACTTCATTGATTGGCTGAGCACCGTTGAGCCGATTTTCAAGTTGCGGGAAATTCCCGACAACATTCGAGCCAAACTGGTGGCCATAAAGCTTCGCAAATATGCATCCCTTTGGTGGGATCACATCCGAAAAAAAGGCTCCAGGAGGGGAAGCTTAAGGTGGCAACGTGGCAAAAGATGAAAAAATTATTACAAGCTAAGTTCCTACCTATTAATTATTGATTACCATAATGTGTCACACAAGAACTCCTTAGTCGAGGATTTCATTGCCGAATTTGATAGACTCCGCATGAGGTGTGCGGCGGATGAAGAGGAAGAACAAGTGATTGCTAGGTTCTAGGGAGCGTTACGACGTGACATTTCCGATATTGTCCAACTGCAACAATTTTTGAGCTTCAGTGACGTTTGTCGTTTGGCTCTTAAAGTTAAGAAACAACTCAAGACCAAAGGCAAAGTAATACCGAGTCATTTCCAAACGTCAAACCGAACCCCTACACCATCACCATCCAACCCTTTGGTTCGGTCAGGCCCAATAAAAGCCGAGGTTTCGACCAACAGTGGCACTTCACTAAGGTCCAACCTTCGGGATCTTCGTTGCTTCAAATGTCAAAGTTTTGGCCATATGGCTCGGGCGTGTGGCAACAAACAATTAGTTACTTTGGTTGGAGACGCCATGCCCGAAGACGATGCAGAACTAACAGGTGAAGGTGACTATGGCGAGAACGAGTTCGTTTACCCCGACAGGGGTGAAGCATTGGTTTCACAACGAGTTCTTAGTGCTACTATCACTAAGACCATTAACGATACCTTGTGGCTTCGTAATAATATTTTTCGTACTAAGTGCATAACAAAAGGGAAGGTGTGCAGTGTCATCATCGATGGGGGTAGTTGTGAGAACATGGTCGAAAAGTTGGGTTAGCTATCACACCCCAACCTAAGGCGGAAATGCCGGGGCGTGATCCGATTGCTCACAGCTCGAAGATACTATCATAATATATAAATGTGACAATATCTATTTAATTATTTTATTTCAAATGTGCACACAATATTCAAATACAACAAAACAATTCAAATAAATATATACAACAATTTCAATTCATGTTTGTCTACAATAAAACCCTAAGGTCTTCCTAAGTGTTCAAACTTCAACTCAAGCAACCTACATATGCGTAGAAAACGGAGTTTGTCAACAACACATGTTGAGTGAGTTTATCACCAGTTTTGCAATAAAATAATGTTAATATAACAAATATGAGAAATAAGCAAAACGTAATAAATGCGGTAATGAAATCAAACCACGAGCAAATAAGTTGTTGATTAAACCATTGCCAAGCGAATCGGGCGCCGGTAAATCAACCATGAGCAAATAATAATAAGACTGTTGCCAAGCGAATCGGGCGTTGGTCAATGAGAACCCTCCACAAGGGGATATGTCAAACGAATGCACATAAACAAGTAAGCACATAACAAGTATATTTGATTAATCACACACAATTACACGTTTGCTGTTTTTGATATATATATAGGGTGGGTCATAGTAAAAAGAGATAGTTTTCTAGGAATAGTAAGAATAAATCTAGGCCCTTGGATCTAGGATCTAGTGGTTAAGATTAGTAGTTTCAAAAATACCAAATAGTTTACTAGGATTTAGGATTTAGCCTACATAGTTTCCTAAATAGACTTACATAGTTTCCTAACTCTAAGTTTTATGTCCTTCCTACTCTTCCTATAAAACTATTTATTTTTATTTTAACCATATATATATATATATATATATATATATATATATATATATATATATATATATATATATATATATATATATAGTATGATATACACATATGTCCCCAAAACATTTTAGAAAACTGAATAAAATAGGAGAATGATAAAACTCACCTTAGATTAAAGACAAGTGATTAATAATTAAGATAAACGAACTAAGGATTAAGCGAGTCATCCAATACGCGTCGAACGAGCTAAACGATCAGAACCTAAAACTTTGATATATGATAATATAAGTAAAACGAACGTAATGCCGCTAGAATCAATCCAAACGGACGTCTAGAACTCCGGCCATGTTATATTTAAGATTTAAGCGAGCTGGTACTGACTAGAATCCGAACAGCAAGTCGGAAGTCGGGTTTTGGTCAGTAGCCTTAAAATTTCGTTATGAGAATAAAAGTCTTATGGACCGAACATTGAATCCGATCAGAAGTATGAGAAAACGTAGAGTCAAACTTGTTAACTGTTTTGCCCATTAACGAGTTTTAAACGAATTGACCAGTCAACGCCCTTCAACCTCCGAAATTGATTAAATTTTATTGACTAGGGATTATATATAAACGATTCCTATGTTTACAACTTACCCCGGAAAGTGAAAAGGTCAACAGATACGATAAGTCAATGGTCGAATTATAAGCAAAGTCAAACGAACGAACTTGTATCTTCAACAAATAAGCAAAAACCGAAGGATTTATGAGGATCAGAGGCAAGTGACGGCTATGGTTGTTTATTTAGGGTTTAGGGATGATTATGGCGGAAGAATATGATGTTGTTTATATAATATATGCAAAAACAAACTATATTTAGTATATTTACTCGTTTAGGAAACATAATCTAATTTTAATGATCAAACCAATGTTATAAGCTATAGATTTCGTTATTGATCAAAGGGCTATGTATATGGACATGTATTTTAGTTATATTAGTTTTCTTGGGGCTTAATTCACTTGATTATGTTCTTAAATAAGCGATTTCGAGCCAAAAACGAACTAGGAAACGAAATCGAACTAACAAACTGTGCAGGTCACTCATGGCGCCACTCGGTGGTGGGGGAGTAGCCCACCACATAGCACTCCGGGCACCCTATGGGTGAGGTTTCATTTTTTACATATTCAGTCCCTGTAGTTTGATATTTGGTTCATTATTGAACTTTTTATGTTTTAAATAAGGATTTAGACATTATATAAAGTATGAGGGGTATAAGTTGAACATTAGAAACTCAAATATATTATTTTTGTTTAATAATGAAGATCTTAATTATTCCCGGGTCGGGTTAAACGTAAACGAATACGGTTTGAAAAATCCGAAATGTTACATTAGCCGTCGTGGCTCAAAAAGGGTAACGTCGTAAAAGTGAATATGAGGTGTTTGCTCTAGTTTTCCATAGGGAGTCGCTACAAATATGAGGTATGGTGCGAAGTTATACCAATGGATGCGTGCCACGTCTTGTTGGGTCGGCCATGGCAATACGATCGGCGCACCAAACATGATGGTTTTTACAACACATATATCTTTAAAAAGGATAGTATCAATATTACTCTAGCCCCACTTGATACCCGGGAGACCACCACAGAGGCGCTAGTCCTCACACGATCGGCCTTTTTGGATTTTACCCGGTTTGCAAAACCCTCGATGTTGTTTGCATTGGTTATCACCGAGGCAAACAAACCAACTGCCGCTAATCCATTGGAGGTACAACCCTTGCTCACTGAATTTTCGGATTTTTTTCCTGATGAGGTACCCACCGGATTACCTTTTATGTGAGAGATCGAACATTGTATTGACTTCACACCCGGAGCCACGATCCCTAATAAACCCGCGTATCGTATAAACCCGAAAGAGTATGAAGAACTGCATCGCTAGGTAACAGAACTTCTACAGAAAGGGCTCATACGCGAGAGCATGAGCCCTTGTGCAGTGCCGGCATTGCTAGTTCCTAAGCCCGGTGGGACGTACCTTATGTGTATTGACAGTCGAGCCATTAACAAAATCATCATCAAATATTAGTTCCGCATCCCTAGATTCGAGGACTTGCTCGACCAACTACATGGAGCCTCAGTTTTTTCTAAAATTGATTTGCAGAGTGGGTACCACCAAATTCGCATGCGACCCAGGGACAAATGGAAGACGGCTTTTAAGACCCGGGATGGGTTGTATGAATGGATGGTCATGCCTTTCGGATTGTCTAACGCTCCGAGCACGTTCATGCGCCTCATGAACCATGTTTTCAAGCCATTTATTGGATGTTTTGTCGTCATTTATTTCGATGATATTTTGGTATTTAGTCAAGATGTCTCTCAACATGTCCAGCACCTTCAACAAGTATTCATGGCCTTAAGAGAACAGAAGCTATTTGCCAATCCATCAAAGTGTCATTTTCTTTCTGAAGAGGTATTATTTCTTGGTTATTTAATTTCAGACAAAGGGATTCGTATGGATGAATCTAAAGTTTCCACCATCACCACTTGGCCAACTCCCACTAACCTACATGACATCCGTAGTTTCCACGGGTTAGCATCCTTTTATCGCCTTTTTATACAGAATTTTAGTTCCATTGTAGCACCAATAACTGATTGTCTCAAAGGTAGTAAGTTCGAGTGGACACCCGCAGCTGATAAGGCCTTTGAAGAACTAAAAAAAAGTCACACAGGCACCGGTTCTAGCTCTACCTGACTTCCAGGTATCTTTTCAGGTCGAATGTGATGCTTCGGGCTGGGCATCGGAGGGGTTTTAAGCCAGGGATCAAGACCGATCGCTTTCTTTAGCGAAAAACTTAATGAAACCCGACAAAATACAGCACCTAAGATAAGGAGTTCTGCGCCATCATTAGAAGTTTGGAGTATTGGTGTCATTATTTGTTACCGGGTGAATTTATACTTATTTTGGATCACCAGGCTCTTCGGTATATTAATGGGCAACATAAACTCAACCCACGTCATGCAAAATGGGTAGAGTTGTTACAAGAATTTTCCTTTGTCATCCGCCATAAGGCTGGTTCGGCCAACACCGTTGCCGATGCTTTAAGCCACCGCCATGCCCTCAGCACTTCGGTACAGCTTCAAGTTGAAGGTTTTGAACATTTTAGAGTTCTATACCAGGACGATCCGGATTTTTGCGACATATGGGCCAACTGTCGCCGCCACCCAATTCATGATTTCAATATTCATGATGGCTTCCTCTTTAAAGGAGCTTGCTTATGTGTGCCTCAGTGTTCTTTTCGTGACACTATTATTTTGGAAAGTCACCAAGGTGGGCTAGCAGGCCATTTTGGGCGAGATAAGACCCTCCTCTTTATTCGGGACAGATTCTTTTGGCCGAAGATGAACAAGGACGTTGGTCGTATTATTCAACGATGTCGAACTTGCCATATCGCAAAAACACAAAACAAAAATGCAGGGGTCTATACACCGTTACCGGTTCCGGAAGCCCCATGGGAGGACGTCAGCCTACAGTTTATTGTTGGCCTTCCCCGAACCCAAAGAAAAAAAGATTCTATCATGGTCGTCGTCGACAGGTTTTTGAAAATGGCTCACTTTATTCCATGTTCTAAGACATATGACGCGAGCCAAATCACCCGATTGTACTTTGCTGAAATCGTGAGACTTCATGGTGTTCCTAAGCCACTCACCTCCGATCGGGACGTTAAGTTTGTTAGCCATTTTTGGCGGACATTATGGAAACGTTTGGGTTCTCGCCTCAAGTTTAGTAGCTCACACCACCCGCAGACCGATAGTCAACTGAGGTCACGAAAAGGAACCTTGGTAATCTTCTTCGCAATCTTATCGGCAATAATCCCAAGCAATGGGATCTCGTACTCGCCCAAGCTAAATTTGCTTACAATTGGTCTAATCACCGGTCTACTAGGAACAGCCCGTTTATGGTCGCTTATGGCCGTAATCCGTTTGCTCCACTTGATCTTGCACCATTAGCTACTTTTGAAAATTTTAGTGAAGAGGGTGCAGCTCATTCAGCTCAAATCAAGGAATTGCATCAACAGGTACGTGAAGTGTATCCAAATCAAACATAATGAAGTGTATCCAAATCGGGCTAACACACATCGGAAGCGAGTCGTTTTTAAGGAAGGTGATTTGGTGTGGATCCATTTGCGCCGAGAACGTTTTCCGAAGGGGCGTTTTGGGAAATTACAGCTGCGGGCCGACGGACCCTTCCGAGTTCTTGCGCGCATTAATGATAATGCCTACAAGATTGAACTGCCGAGTCATTACAATGTATCGGCAACCATTAATGTTGCCGATCTTAGTCCTTATGTTGGTGAGAATATGGAAACCTTTGACTCGAGGACGAGTCCTTTGAAGAGGGGGAGGATGATGCAGGATCCGAACCACATGATCCAAGAGACTCCGAGACCGAACCCGGCCCAAGCCAACAAGAATAAGCAGAAGATGGTAATTTGCATGGATGTCAATCTCGTTCAAGAATAAAGGCTAATTTTATTGAGTTTGACTTTCTTGTTCAAGAATAAAGGCTAATTTTATGGAGTTTAACTTTTAATTGTTTGCTTGATTTATGGTTACTTCTTTTAGAATTTACTTACTTTCCTTTCTTTCTTTCTAGCGTAAGTTTTAGACGCGTCTTTCATTTCCTAGTTTGTGAAACTCTAAGTATTTGGAGATTTGTTGAATAAAGAGAGATTACTTTTTGTTTGAGAAACAATATTTGTTCTCTTTTTTTCGTTTGAAGTTTTACTCAATTCTTTCATAGCCGAACGACATCACTTGGTTTTGTCAAAAATCGTTTTAAACATTAATTCAACATCCGATCATATGTTCTAAGACCTTATACTTGCTTAAAACATCGTGTATGACTTTTTTTATCATAAGTTTACTGAGGTTTGATCGATAATAGCTTGGATACTCGCTTAGACGAATGAAACAAACTTTAAACGAGTGCTAAATGCTCTTACCTTTCTTTCGTGTTATAATGCAACCTTGTAACGACTTGGTAATGCTTTTAACGCTTCTAGAACATGTGATCAGAGCCTATGCTTGGCCAATACACCTCTTGTTGCTTGAACTTGTTTTAAACACACTAAAACTAGACTTGGCTTGTTCTACGGTGTTTGGTATGTTTATCTGCTTTTGGATGCATGCTATGGATGTGGAATGAATTGTATTTATAGGCCAAGACAAAAGGATGAGTCGACAGTCGTCACATGCCATGTTTTGGACGTTCTTTAACAACTCTTGCTATCATGGGCGGTGATATGGACCATCTAAAGATGAGATGGTCCATACCATCACTAACTTGACGATTAAGTTTGGCATGATACGAACCTTATAAAAAATGTAGGCGAATGAGACGGCCCGTCTCAAGAGTTAACTTAGCATCGAGGTCATATTTGATATAGACTGTCTCATCATCAGACGATCCGTCTAATCTAAATTTTGGAAAATTACATATTAGACCATCGACTTTAAATTTGGCTTAATGACAATTTAGCCCTTCAACTTTTATGAACAAATTTGACACCAAAAATTTCAGGATGTTACAGGCATCGTCTTGGTCTTTCAATTTGCACTTATGAATTAAGTGCCCTGGTTGTCGGCAATAAAAAAATAGCTTTTTTTCTTTTAGTTTGTTTCATGTGACTCATGTATCTTCTTGTGTTCTCTATGATCGAATTGTTTAATTATTTGTGATTATACAACTCATGTATCTTTTTCTAATTTTTCAGAATTAAGTGCCTTGGTTATCGGTAATAAAAACATAGCTTTTGTTCTTTCAGAATTTGTTTCATGCGATTCATGTATCTTCTTGTGTTTTCTATGATCGAATTGTGTAATTTTTTGTGATTACACAACTCCTGTATCTTTTTGTAATTTTTCAGAATTAAGTGCCCTGATTGTCGGCAATAAAAACATAGCTTTTGTTCTTTCAGAATTTGTTTCATGCGACTCCTGTATCTTCTTATGTTCTTGACGTAGGCTGTCGCAGTCTACTCAAAAACAATTAATTAAAGACTAAGTAAGGTCGTCTCTACAAGAACTCAAGGAAAGTGCTAATTTAATATTACTAAATTAATTAGTAAACTAAGGTGGGCAGACGATGTCAAGCGGTTTTTAGAAAAAAACTAAATTTTTATTTAAAAAGACTTTGTAAACAATATTAATAACTAACTAGGTGACAATAATTGATGATTATAAATTCAATGACACGAGAGCTTAACCCTAAATGTTGATGAATAGAACCAAACAAGTGATGCACTAATCAATACTCGCAAATATAAATTATTTAAATAATCAAGCACTAAGTTGAACAAGATAAAAACAATAAAGTCAAATCAAGTTTATAACATTAAGCATAATAAATCTAGTCTTAAGAGGATTTACACAAAACCCTAGCCTAGAATGAACAATGGACTTAGCCGAACATCAACATATTGATTAAATGACTTATCTTTGATGACATGCAAACCCAAGATGAACCGGAAGCCTTGGAATGGTAGGAAGTCTGCCTAAGCAGCCTCTTTTGCCTCTGAAAGTCGTGATAATCTGAATGGTGAGGCTAATGGGTTTATATAAGGCAAAACCTAGATTTTTTCGGTTTTAGGTCGGTTCGCGCCGCACGAAGTTACCATGGGCTTCATCTTCGCGTCGTGCGAAAGACAAAATAGTCGGGCTCAGATAGTTGCAACTTCGCGTTGCACAAAGATGCAAAATTACAAAAATAATTATTATCCTCTCTTTAATGCCTCGTGATACGTGCACTTCCAATCTCTCACTTCTAAATCTTCATTCCAAGCTCGTAAATATTTCCGATAAGCTCCATAACTTCCAAGTCCTGAAAACACATAACAATGCTTGAAGTACCAATGTTCATTCATTTATTTACCTAAAATTAACTAATTAATATATAAAAATAACTGATTTTTACCCAACCATCAGTCTCTATGACCGAATTATGTAATTTTTTTTGAGTGTCAAACTTGGCTCTGATACCACATTCTAGAAAGAATTGGATCAATAATACAAGTATGAAATATTACAATGAAACAGTAAGGGTGGATCAATCAAATTATTGTATCTAAGAATGCAGGGTTCGTTGTTCTACAACCGTTGTAATGGTTGACAGAAAACTGTTTAACAACGGTTACATTCTTCCGTACGTAATTAATTAAATGCAAACCCTATATCCCTATTATAATTTACATAATGTCACAAATAATGCATACAAATAATAATAGTAACAAAGTCTTAAACCTAAAGAATGATTATTCATATCTAATATACGGTTATTAAACCACAAATATATTACATGGTTGTCCCGGAGTATTTGGCACAGTTTGCAAAAAAAAGTTCTCAAGGCATTTTGTGATACCATTGCAACACAATGTCCATCCTACAAGAATATGTACCATGAATAACTTTCCAACAAACGTTGTTAAAATGTGTCACATAATTATCACTACTTACTTGGCAAGAGTCGACAAAAAGATAAAATCTAGTACAAAATCATATGCCCTAAACATGCATTAGCACCGGATTTTTCAAAAGATATTACACGACATTCATGTACGTGGATATGCCAGGTCAAGTCACGTCATAGGAAGGAATCATAATATCATATCTGCAAGGTTTGAACAAATTTGCTCGTTTTCCACATTTGAGAAGTTACCTTCTTGTTGTATTATGTTGTCTCCAATTGGCTTCATGTCATTTTGTTGTTGTGGCTTAATAGATTGAACTTTTTCACTTGTATTATATTGTTGTTTTGATGGCATTTTGATGTTTTCAAACTATGTGCTTGACCAAATCTAAACCAAAGTGTTTCTTGTTGACCACGGGAATCGTATTCTCAAAGTCCTAGTTTATATTCACATGAATATAAATGGACTACAAAAAGTTGGTGTGACCCAAAGAAAAAAAAATGATAATTGGGCCTACAAATATTGTTTTGTTATAATATCACCACAATTATAAGAATATTGAATATGATTATGAAAGGAAGATGATAATAGCAAATATGAGAATGTGTCTCGGATAATATTTACCCTTACATTTACATGATATATATATTACAACCAACTATACTATTTAGAAGACAAGATTGTATAATTGGTAGACAAGGTCATATAATTGGCCTTTGAAATTTGGTGTCATACAATATTATCGGCAAGGTTGTCGGTGGTGATTCATAACACTCCCCCTTGGATGACACCATTTCAAAACTTCGGGGTCTTGAAGTACTGCCTCATTAAAAACCTTGCTAAAGGAAAACCCAATGGGAAAAAACTTTAGCTAAGGGAAAAAGAGTGCAGTATATAGCTCCCCCTCAAATTGCAGGTCGTTACATTGTTCGTACATGGCGCATGCCAATATCATGAACATGTTTCCTGAATGTTGCTGTGGGAAGTGCTTTTGTGAAAAGATCAGCTGAGTTGTTGCTGGACTGGACATATCTCATTTCAACCTGATTGTCTTTAATAAGGTCTCGAGTATACTCAAAGTATCTTGGTGGTATATGCTTTGTTCTGTCACTTTTGATATATTCTTCCTTCATTTGCGAGACACAAGCTGCATTATCTTCATAGATAGGAGTTGGAATTCGATCTTTCTCTAGTCCACAAGAAATCAATATGTGTCGTGACATAGATCTTAACCATACACATTCTCTTGAAGCTTCATGCAATGCAATGACTTCAGCATGATTTGAAAATGTTGCAATGAGTGTTTGTTTCTGAGAACGCCATGAAATCGCAGTTCCTCCATTCTTAAATACATATCCAGTTTGAGATTTTGCTTTATAGGGGTCAGATAAATAACCTGCATCTGCATAACCAACTAACCCTTCTTTTGAATCGTTAGGATAAAATAAACCTAAATCAACAGTTCCTTTTAAATACCGAAAAATATGTTTAATGCCATTCCAATGTCTTTTAGTAGGGGATGAACTGAATCTTTCCAATAAATTAACTGCAAAAGAAATGTCAGGTCTTGTACAGTTAGTAAGATACATAAGTGCTCCAATTGCACTGAGGTATGGTACTTCGGGACCAAGAATCTCTTCATTATCTTCGCAAGGACGAAATGGATCATTATCAACATTGAGTGATCTAACAACCATCGGTGTGCTTAAAGGATTTGCTTTGTCCATATTGAAACGTTTTAAGAGTTTCTCAGTATAAGTTGACTGATGCACAAGTATCCCATTATGCATATGCTCAATTTGTAAACCAAGACAATATTTGGTTTTTCCAAGATCTTTCATTTCGAATTCTTTCTTTAAAAGAGCAATTGCTTCATTAATTTCTTTTTGTGTCCCAATTAAATTTAGATCGTCAACATATACAGCTATAATCACATATCCTGATGTTGTCTTCTTGATGAAGACACATGGACAAATAAGATTATTTGTGTATCCTTTGCTTATCAAATAATCACTCAAACGATTGTACCACATCCTTCCAGATTGTTTCAGTCCATACAAGGATCTTTGTAATTTGATGGAATACATTTCCTTAGGCTTTGAGCTTATTGCATCGGGGAGTTTAAATCCTTCGGGAATTTTCATATAGATGTCACTATCTAGTGATCCATACAAGTAAGCTGTGACAACATCCATAAGGCGCATCTCTAAATTTTTAGAGACTGCTAAGCTGATTAAATATCTAAACGTAATAGCATCCATGACAGGAGAATACGTTTCTTCATAGTCAATTCCTGGCCTCTGAGAAAAATCTTGAGCTACAAGTCTTGCTTTATATCTTTTAACTTCATTTTTCTCATTTCGTTTTCTCACAAAAACCCATTTATATCCTACAGGTTTCATTGACTTTGGTGTAATGACAATAGGTCCAAAAACCTTTCGATTGTTTAGTGAGTTTAATTCAGCTTGCATAGCATCTTTCCATTTGTTCCAATCTTGTCGATTTTTACAATCATCTACAGATTTTGGTTCAGGGTCTTCATTTTCTTCCATGATATCGCTTGCCACAGAATAAGAAAATATATCATCAATATTTTCCATTTCATCTCGATCCCACATTATATGTGATTTACCATAGTTTATTGACAATTCTTTATTGGAATCATTTATTTCTTCCTGAGGAAATGTTATATCATTTATTCTTTCTTGAGGGAAGGTTTTGTCAATCATTCCTTCCTTAGGGTCAGTATCCTTCTCAGAACCCTTTCTTTTTCGAGGATTTTTATCCTTTGAACCGATTGGCCTTCCACGTTTTAAACTTTTTTGAGATTCATGAGGTGCATTATTATGGTTTTGCTTGCTTGGAATCTCAACTCGAGCTGGAGCATTAGCAGCTGGTATATGAGATTTAGTGACCCTGTTTATATCAGTAAATGCATCAGGTAACTGATTTGCAATTTCTTGTAGATGTATTATTTTTTGAACCTCTGTCTCACTTTGTTTTGATCTTGGGTCTAGGTGTAACAATGATGGCACACACCATGATATATCTCTTTCTTGCTTTTTCATTTCTCCCCCTAATGTCGGGAACATTGTCTCGTTAAAATGACAATCAGCAAAACGTGATGTAAATACATCACCTGTTAAAGGTTCAAGGTATCTTATGATGGAAGATGTTTCATATCCAACATATATTCCCAACCTTCTTTGGGGACCCATTTTTGTGCGTTGTGGTGGTGCAATAGGAACATACACAGCACAACCAAAAATTCTAAGATGAGAGTTATTTCGCTCATTTCCAGAAACAAGTTGTGTGGGAGAGTATTTATGATTTGCACTTGGTCTCACGCGGATTAATGATCCAGCATGCATAATTGCATGACCCCAAATAGAAACAGGGAGTTTTGTCCTCATTATTAATGGTCTAGCTATTAGCTGTAGGCGTTTGATCAACGACTCGGCTAAGCCATTTTGTGTGTGTACATGAGCAACAGGGTGTTCTACAACAATCCCCACAGACATGCAATAATCATCAAAAGCATGTGATGTAAATTCTCCCGCATTATCAAGCCTTACTCTTTTAATGGTATAATCCGGAAAATGTGCACGTAATTTGATAATTTGAGCAAGAAATTTTGCAAAAGCAACATTACGAGTCGATAATAAAGAGATATTAGACCATCTGCTGGATGCGTCTATTAAGACCATGAAGTATCTAAATGGTCCACATGGTGGATGAATTGGTCCACATATGTCACCTTGAATTCTTTCAAGAAACATTGGTGTTTCTTTATCGACTTTTAATGGCGAAGGCCTTGTAATTAATTTTCCAAGAGAATAAGATGTACATTGAGGCATTTTATCTATTTTATGGATCTTTTGACCTTTCAGTGGATGCCCATGTGTATTTTCAATGATCCTTTTTATCATTGTGGATCCTGGATGGCCTAATCTGTCATGCCATAAGTTTATGATACCAGAATCGCAACAATTTTCTTTGACTGCCATATGTGCTTGAGGCATATTTATATATGTATAATGCAAACCAGAATGGAGCATTGGTAATTTTTCCAATATTTGATCTTTGCTTATGATATGCAAATATTTTTCATTACTAACAGTCCTTGACTGAGTATCATATCCATTATGATATATGTTTCTGAAACTCAACAAATTTCTTGTTGATTTTGGGGAAAATAAAACATTTTCTATTTTGAGCTTTGTACCATTTGGTAATGCTAAATTAGCTTTTCCCACTCCTTCTATCAAGTTTGTAGGACCTGATATTGTATTGATGATACCTTTTGTTGGTTTCAGTTTATAAAAATATTTTTTAGATCTAAGTATAGTATGCGTGGCTCCACTATCCGCTATACATATATCTTCTTCATTTGTTTGATCTTGTGCTCCGGTGATTTTCATTTTAAATCTTGAAAAATATTAAGAAAAAAAATAAGTGTATAACGAAGACATATGATATTTTAATAAGAACTTTATTTAATTGAAACACAAGTAGTACATGAAAGAGGAACTACATAATTAAAGATAATGAGAACACACTTAATAACTGCATCTAATTATAGTGGTCAAGCAACTTTGTTTCAAAGTTCTACCCCAAAGTCTTCAATGCTCAGCTCAGCATTGATATTATTAAAGTTATCAACATGGTTCACTTCTTTCTCTTTTCCTTTTAGAGAGGCTTGGTACAGTTCACACAGATGTGGAGCTGTGCGACAAGCCTTTGCCTAGTGGTTTGTACTTCCACATCTAAAACATGAAGTGCCATTGTTTTCGGACCTACCAGCTTCATTCCATTTATTTTGGTGGTTGGAATTGGTATTGTGTGGGACATGATAATTATTGGCTCTCTGGTTACGACCACGGCCACGACCACGACCACGACCGTAAGACTTATTGTTCCATTTGAATGGATGCTTACGATCATTAAAATGCCTTTTGTCAAAATGACCACGTCCACGTCCACGGCCTCGTCCTCGACTTTGTTCCCATTTATGATCAGAATTTTTATGAGAACTTTTGTGAGCAACATGTGCTTCTGGTATTGCTAATGAACCCGTGGGACGAGATTGATGATTTTTCATCAATAATTCATTATTTTTCTCTGCTACAAGGAGTAATGTATTTAGATCAGAGTATCTCTTAAAATTCTGCAAACGATAATGTGTTTGCAAGTTTATATTTGATGCATGAAATGTGGAGAAAGTTTTCTCTAACTTTTCTTCCTCTGTTACGGGATACCCACAAAATTCTAGCTTTGAACAAATTCGGTATAAAGCAGAGGTGTAATCATTTACCCTCTTAAAATCTTGGAACCTAAGACTGTTCCATTCATCTCTAGAAGTAGGAAATAAAACTTCCTTTAGATGACCGAATCTGCTTTTCAAATCTTCCCATATCATATATGGGTTATCATAATTAAAATACTCATGCTGTAGTAATTCATCAATATGTTTATGAATGAAAACATCAGCTCTTGCTTTATCCTGGTCAGAGCAATCATTGTATTCTTGGATTGCGTCTAACACATCCATAGATTTTAAATGTCTTTTGACATTTGCTGTCCAAGACATATAATTTTCTCCAGAAATGTTGAGTGCAGGGAATTCGAGTTTTACTATATTTGACATTTTGTTGCTAAACATAATAGAGCAAATAATAAGATAAATATTAGAATCCATATATATCAATCAACAATGAGATACAATACATTGGTAGAGCTATAAACATATAAAAGAAAAAGAAAATGCCGAAATCTTCAGATGGGAGATTAAAAATTAGAATGAGAAGTAGTATAAGCATTATAGTGACCAACATCAAAACCGGGTGAATCATTTTGAGAATTTTATCTTGGATAAATTTAATAAGAAGAATGTTTGTTGTAAATGAAATGGGGTTATTGATTGGTTATTTATAGTGAAAATTTATAACCATTTTATAACGGTTATATTACCGTTTATAACGGTAACATTACCGTTTGTGTGTGTGTGTATATATATAATATATAATATTAATTATTTTAAAGTAAGATAATAAATAAGATATTAAATACAGTTTATTTTATAAAATATATGTAATTAGTATGCACAATAATAAGAATAGAATTGTTAGTGTAAATAAATCTAACTTCTAAATGAGATATTAGTGTGCATATATAAATAAAAGTTAGAATAGTTATCAAATTTTAATAACAATGTTTATACACATTATTGCTATTACTCAGTATATTAGTTAGTATATGTATATGCATAGATATATATCTAATGTACATAATTAAAGAAGTGTTTATGATGCTTATGTAGATACCTTTGTGTCTATTACCTTTCTTGGTTAGGATATAAGCGGCTCGTGCTGATAACGTGTTATAATATCACCACAATTATAAGAATATTGAATATGATTATGAAAGGAAGATGATAATAGCAAATATGAGAATGTGTCTCGGGTAATCTTTACCCTTACATTTACATGATATATATATTACAACCAACTATACTATTTAGAAGACAAGATTGTATAATTGGTAGACAAGGTCATATAATTGGCCTTTGATATTTGGTGTCATACATATTGTCGGCAAGGTTGTCAGTGGTGATTCATAACATGTTTTTAAATAAGAAAACAAGAATATGATTGTAAATGTTATCTACAGGAAGAAAACAAAGTCGAAGGAAATAAAATATTGTATACTATGTTATTGATCCGTGGACGTCACGGGTGAAAATATAAAAATTCTTCAATAAATACATACAATTTCAAACGACAATATTGGCCGTTCTTGTAAGTAAGTTTATTGAACTTTTCTAGAATCGAAGGATAGACAATATCTATTAAATAAGATATTGCATATAATGAACTGATCTATTAAATAAGATATTGCATATAGTGAACTGTTAATTAGAAGATCATCGAGAATTTGTAGATTCATTCACCGTCCAATAGCCTATTCGCAAATTATTTTATTTCTTCAACATGTAAGGATTAAAATCCAATTGTGAGCCTCATGTTTTTTATTAGTTTACTTTGCACTTTGATCAGCTACAGGAAGAACTAACTGAAACATAATTTAAAATAAAAATGAACAAAACTCCATACAATTTAACTATTTATTTTACAAAAGTGTCATAAATTTAGCATTTACAACTTCCTAAATACTTCCTTGTATACAAGGTTTATACTTTAATTCGTACCATTTCGTTGCTGTCAAAGACTATAAAAGAAACAAATTGGTTTTTTCTAATAGCTAATAACTAAACACTTAGAAAAGTCAACTGGCTTTTATAACTTATTTAACGATTTGAATGACAATAAGTTCTAATTTCAACTTTTCAAACCATTTCCATTGTGGCTATTGGATCAAACATAATGATAGATGCCAAATGTTCTTATTCTAACATAATTCAATAATAACACAAAACATCAATATTAATCGACGTAAATCTTTTATCAGTTGTTGATGTGTATGGTTGTGTGAATATGACCAAATGCAATATTAAAATAGAAATCTGTTAAGAAATAGTAACCTTAAAATGTCTCATAACCGTATTAAGTATTTGGAAGAGCACTTGTGCGAAAACTCCTCTACCATCCGGTTCAAGCGAATTCCACTAACTCAAACCCATTTATATGATACAAGATGAAAAAAAAAAAGACATCTGCATAACAGATTAATAGTATATGAGTTCCTAAGCATACTACATCTAATTGTGACATTCAGTTAAGTTCAATTTCACTTAGAATAAGAAACCTACTCCTCAAATACAAATATGATTAATGATGATTTGATTTGTAGTAATTTTATAAAAGCACATATACAACAAAATATACCATTCATCGAAAAACAGGTCAAGATGGAGATTAGACTTGTGACACGGAGGACACAAAAGAACATAAATACAAACATTGGAGCTGCAATATAGATATGAAAATCTCATACCATTAATCAAGAAGTGGGTTATTTTAAGTCCACGAAGAAAACTTCTACAAAGTTTAACGTGTTTTAACTTAAATTAGGCAACGAGGTTAAGATGGGCCAAACAACTCATTTTAAACCGAACCAATTTCACATTTAATAAAATGGTCCGATTTGACCAAAACTCACTTATATCATAACCTATTTTAATAATAACCCAATTAATAGTAACTTAATTGATAGTCTTTTTTAAATGACTGAGAACTCATTTTATTCATATGAATTCATTTATTAATTTGTGATTATGATTGGTTAATGGTTACATATGATTATATTGTTATTAAATGGCATTTAAATTACTTGGTATCTATATCTTATATTAAAATAAAACAATATGCCCCATTCATATTGAATGACTTTCATATTTTCTATAAATAACAAAGCCTTTTATCAAACACATTAATGTGGTTAATTTTAGAATTTCTTTTAGCATTATTTTATTAGTTACAAATTCTAAGAGACTTTGCTATTTATAAAAAATAGGAAAGCTATCCAATAGGAAGAGGACAAATTGTATTGTTTTAATATAATATATAGATATAGATTCGTGGGGCGAAGAAATGACGCAAACTATCATTAATCTGGTATTAAACCGGCGTACGTTGTGGCACGCTAGACCGTAAAAAATTGTTAACTTCGTCGGAACTTTATTTAAAAAAAAAAGTCAAAACCTTTACATAAGGAAATCCATCTCTCATGATGCGGTGAGGGCATTGAACCTTGAAATTGAAAAAGTTGGCGTCAAATGTGTGAACTTTTAACGTAAACATATGTGCATCAATCAGTTATTTGTAAGCTTGAATTATTGTATCGATCACGAGTGCAGTTTGTTTTCATCTTAATTCTCAACTCGTTCATATTCAATTTTTTGAATGGATTGCTTCTTGATAACCAACATAGAGATTTTATAACCTCATCAGGTTGCGGTTTTTTGCATAACAAACGAAAACAAAATCATACTCTTCTCTTGCTATTTTAAAGAGTATTTATGGGTGCACATATCATCTTGATATAGACTTCCTTCCTTTTCGTGCAACATGCCTACTTCTTGCTAATTGCATTAGTAGTCTAGCATTATCATTATCAAGTTAGTATAGGATGATATAGAATGGTGTCTCTTTAAAAAATCGGAAATTCAAACAGCGACATTGATTTTTGAAGTACAATTTTAGCAAATTTAAATAAACATTCATGAAATTTTCTTTTATTTGGCCAACATAAAGTTATAAATTATAAATATTCTTCATAGGGTTAGGTTCAAATAAGAAGTTTGATTTTCCTAAGAAGGCTAGGAATGAGAGTATTTTAGTCTAATACTTTAACATCAAAACCCACTTACTTTAATCTCAAAACCCACTTAAATTAATTTCAAACACCCACTTACATAAAACCCAATTACATCTTCACTCATCTCTTACAACCACCACCACTCCACCGCCCACCGCCACCACAACCGTCACCCACCGCCACCACCTCGCCGGAAAAGTTCAAAAAACACAATAAAAAACACTATGAAAAACACAATGGAAAAATACACTATGAAAAAAAAACACAATGATAAAAACACAATTGTATGACACAATGTAAATAACACAATGAAAAAAAAACACAATAAAAAATACTATTGTATAACACAATTTTGTAATACATAATTCGGTAAAACACAATTTTTAGAAAACCCACTAATTTTTTTTTAATTTTTATATTACAATATGGTACTCATATAAAAGATAAAAAGACACTCGTTATTATGGTGAATTTGTTTTTCAATAAAAACGTCGTAAAAAAAAGTTATGAACGTTTTAAAATGATGGGGGAATTTAGCATGTGTCTTGCATGTAGAGAGAGAAAGTCAACAAATGTGTTATTTCTTTTATGCCATTTACCTTGTGTTCACACTTGATTTCCCTCTAAACTAATCTTAACCATTCATTTTCAAAATCAATAGGCAAGATTACTTCTTATCCTTCATACAAAAACTATACTTTCTATTATAACCTAACTCATTCTTCATATTCAACTCTTTACTATTTTACCAAATTCTCTAAGCTATTAATACAACATTTTAGGTCATAGCCATCAGATACATTGACGAAGTCACGGGATAAACAACTTGCCAAAAGTCGCACCAACAAGCATAATAAATACCAAAATAAAGACTACAGTTGTCACACATTTATTGTATTATTTATCATATAAAAGACTTTAAACCCATTGACTATTCCAATATTCCTTGCATCACATCATATCTTCATTTTCATTTTACTTTAAAGATTCAAATATATTAAACTTAATTTTATAATACTAAAGACCAATTAGTCCAAACAAGATCGAATATCAAATCCGACGCACCTTCTAAATGACCATTTACACCCTTCACCTTTTGTCTAATATACAACTTACACCCTCAACTAACCTAAGAACAACAACAAAAAAAGTCATTTTCTCATTCTCATTTTCTAACACCCTGTTTGTTTGTTGACCGTAGAAAATTGTGCGAAGTGATTCAGAGGGGACCACATGTGCGGATGCGTCCCCTTCACGTTGTCTAAACAGGCACACCGGTCAACTTTACCGGTGACAGTGACGGTGTTCCCCGTCGTAAGTAACGACGATCATCTTCGAATCGTTGGTAGCTAACTCTACACGCTTCCTCGCCGGACATCCTTTAACGGTAATGCACTTGTAGTATACTCTGCACATATGAAATCAGAAATTAAAATTAATAATAATAATAATTATTATGATGATCTGTTAGTCGATTAATTACCTTGGATAATTAGAGCCGTGGATATTCTTCTCGCCGTACTTCTTCCATGAGTAATCATCAGCAGGTATGCTTGTAACCTTAGATCCGGTAATCGGAACTCTTCTTATTTCACGTTTTGATCCGGTTTTCCTGAGAGAGCAAAATGAGAACGAAGATATTAATTTGTGAACCGTATATTATTAATTCATCAAAAGGCGTAAGATAGAAATTAAATATAGCTTTTTGCAACCGTACGCCGTCAGCGAATTAATACAAGGCGTAAGATAGATGACAAATATGGTTGCTTGCTAAAATACACCGTGAGCGATTTAATTTGTGAATTATTAAACACGACGCGCAGATTAGACGAGCTATTGCTAATTTGCTAAAGTACACCGTGACCGACTAATTTACGAATTATTTAACCATCGAAATCGAGGCGCAAGTTAAGAATTTATAATCACTGAATTTTCAAGCGTAACTTAGATAATAAGAATAGGTTTTTTCTAAACTACGCCGGGAGCAAATATTCACCTTCTCTTGCAGCAATGGCAACCGCTTCTAGAAGCCGAATGACTTTCCGTTCCAGATCTATGTACGGATGCAACCGGACGGTCAGCACTGCACCTTTTCCGGCGATTCGCCGGTAACGGTGGCTTCCTCGACGAAAACGTCAACGACGGAGCTACAATACCTAACGACGAACACTGTCTACCGTTCGACACGCTTCCGTCTAATCCTCCTCCCGCCGTTATCTCCGACGACGAGCTAGCTGACGCCGTCATCTTTTCCGTCACCGTCAAAAAACACTCGTTCCGTACAATCTGCGTCGAATCTCGTGGTTTATCTTCCGATTGTGAGGAAACTGAAGGTCCGTTGGTGTTGTCTCCGCCGGAAAACGACTGTCCACGGCGGAAGCGCGCGTGACCGGTACGCGCCGTGTCGGAAGCGGTGAAGTCGTGGTTTGGTAACTGGAATATGCGGTTGATGTGGTTTAGAGGTTGGACTCCGACGAAATCAACCGCCATTGTTGAGGAATTGAAGGTTGAAAATGAATGAATGATCGATGAATGGATGAAGTTAATAGGGTTTGTTTGTTTGTTTGTTTGTTTGTAAAGGTAGTTGAGTCAATGGGGATTGGAATTGATCGGACGGTGAAGATTGGTTTGACTTATATGCAGCGTGATGGACAGGTGTAAGGCAGAAAGTCAAAGGAAGACTGAATGGTTTTGAAATAAATGTGAATAAAATTAAGTAAATGCGTACGTAGACCGTAGCTGGAAACCGTGCCTTCAAATTTCAATGTCAAACAAAAATATTAAATAATATATTAATAATAATTATTATAATGATGACCAAAATGTGACAGAAGGTATATATTAGTGGTCACGATTTTAACAATTTTATGTATATGTTTTTTTATTAATGGCAAAGAAAAATACGCTTAAGTGTATTTTTTGGGGCTATGTTTAAGGTCAATTTTCGGTCGTCGTGAGACCGCACCTGCTAAAGCACGGGAACCGGATAAAATCTGTAAACTCTTGTCTTTTTTCGGGTTCGAACTCGGGATGAAAGCCCTGATTCGTCACTTAAACCAGATGTCCTTCGAACTAGCCCATGTGAGAATCGAACTTTCATCTTCACATTGGGAAAACATGCCTCTTACCACTAGACCAACTTCTCGGGACAATTTTATGTAGTGTAAATGTTTTTCTATAAATTAATAATGACAAAAATATTATAGCTTATGATGGAAAATAGAAATCACAAAAATTAAAAGATTTAAACGTTTGTCATCAAAGCAAAAATAGGTGTACAATAAATAGATTTATTATTTGTATTAAGTTAAACGTATTTGGAAAAAAAGTAATTATAACAGGTAGACTACTATACTAGTATTGTTAAATAAATAGTTGCAATGACACTCTCTACGTATTTTGAGAATTCAAAACAACTCCTTTAAAATATTGTCTGGGAAATCTCTAAACTTTTTTAAGAGAATTGTAAATGGTTATAAGTGAAAGAGAGAAAAAAATTTTAAAAATAAGTAAATTTAGAGGAACACTGTTTCACTCTCTATTTATTTTTTAATATATTTGAAAGTGGTTGTGAGTGGATGAACGAGAAAGTGAAATGATAAAGATATAGAAAAATATTATTTAATTGTATATTAGAGAGAAAATATGGTGATTTTTAGTGTAATTATTGAAATATAGTAATGCTATATATAAATACTAGGATAGTACCCGTATTACACACGGATAGAACACATATAAAACGTAATATATATGTAAAATCATATAAAATAATATTCAATAAAAATGCATATATCGTAATTGTGATATCTAAATATGAGATACTAAAAAGTAAAAACTCAAAACAGAAGGAACTACTAATTTACATAAAAATGCATTGTCAAACCGAGATTTTAATAATATTTTAAAAAATTTTGTGATCATTTTGTTAATTATCATTAGTTGTTATCAAATTTAACATATGCCTTCTTATAATAAAGTCAAATTAATTATTAAGTTATGAATTCAAAACTTTAAATATTAAGTTAAATTGTATATAAATAAATAATTTAATTTTGTAATCACAACTATATATGTTTAGTCAATAAATCAAACACAACTACCACTTTAGTGGAGTTGGTAAGCACCTTTGGTTTGAAACCTAAGGTATTAGGTAGAGGTGGTCAAAAAAACCGGTCCTCGAACCGGTTTGCCGGTTTAAACCGGAAACCGGTTTTTAAGAAAACCGGTTTTTTGTAAACCGGTTTACAAACCGGCGGTTTATATATCGGTTACACAATTTGGAGCCAAAACCGGTTTTATAACCGGTTATAAAAAAAACCGGTTTTTTTTAATAACCGGTTATTAAAAAACCGGTTTTTTTAATAACCGGTTTTTTAAAAAACCGGTTAACCGGTTTTTTTATAAACCGGTTTTTGACCGTTATAAAAAAACCGGTTAACCGGTTAAAAACCGGTTTTTTCCCGTTGAGTAACGGCCATATAGCCGTTTTTTATAATTTTTGACCGTTTTTTTTTCCCATTTTACCCCCACAAACATCTATATATAGCTTAGGTTGGGTATTGGTTAGATCACACTCGATTATACAACTCCAAACGCTCTAAACGTTTATTACATACGCGATTATTTTGTTATCTCACGCTCAATTATACCACATTACCACTCCATACGCTCTTATTTCGTAGTCGATTATCATGGCCTCCCAAAGTGCTACTTCATCCGTCAACATGGGTGCCTCGAACACGGGAGAAACGGTCGTTCGGGTCATCCCCACGAAACGAAACCAAGATATTTGGCAACATTTCGACCTATGCGAAATGTCTAACGGTACCCAAAAAGCTCGATGCAAACATTGTTTGAAGTTTTATGGCAAATATGCAAACTCCACTTTAAGAGCGCATGTACAAAGGCCCTTTTGCAAGGCCTTGAAGGACGAATCGGGAAGTAGTTCGCAGCCGGAGATGACGAATCAAGGAACGGTGTTTACGTACGACCTTGAAGCGGTACGTCAAAAGTTTTCAAACTTTGTGATTCAAAATACACTTCCTTTCAACCACTTCGACAACCCTCAATTCACGGAGATGATGCAAAAGTATGTTCAACCACGCTACCAACACGTAAGTCGTTCGACCCTTAGAAGAGATTGTCTTAAAGCTTGGAAAAACGCTAAATCCGAACTAATTTCATACTTTTCAAACTTACAAAAAGGTGTAAACTTAACAACGGATGTGTGGTCGGAACCTAATGGTTCGCCCGACTCATACATTTGTGTGACGGCTCATTGGGTTGACCCCGGGTCATGGCAAATGATGAAACGAACCGTTGCGTTTCAATTGTTTGATTACCCGCACACGGGTAGAAATATTTTTAAACTCTTGGATAAAGTCATTCGACAATACAAGATTGAAGATAAAATCTTTTCAATTTCGTTTGATAACGCGTCCAACAATACGGCCGCGGTTGGCCATTTAAAATTAAAGTATAAACCTATTTGTGATGGAGCGTTTTTTCATAGCCGATACATTGCACATATTATCAACTTGGCCGTGCAAGATGGGTTAAACGTGATCGAAACGCAAAGAAACAATTTTAAAAGAATGTTACGAGATGTTTTTAGCAACAATAAAACATTTTCACGATACAAAAAATTTTGTGATGAAGCTAATTGTCAATGGTTGGGGCCCAATTGGGATTGTCCAACAAGATGGAACTCGACTTGTGATATGTTTGAGAAAGCCATCCAACAAAAAGAATTACTAATTGCGTTTCATCAAATAATGTCAAGTAGGGGTAAATGTGCACCGTACGATCCTAGAAACTGGTTATTGATTGAGATCGTTACGGAGGTCCTTCAAATTTTTAAATCTTGCACAACTAGTTTATCCGGGGTTTACTATCCAACAAGCCCCATTGCTTTACCAAAAATTGCTGTCATGTGCACAAAGTTGAGTGAACTTCATTGTAGGGGTGCACCTTATTTTGATATGGGTGTAAAAATGAAAGAAAAATTTAGAAAATATTTTCAACAACTACCCGCTGTTTTGACATGTGCTGCTGCGTTAAACCCTTGCATAAATGTTGGTGGTGTTGAAGCTTTAATAGAAAAAATTTATGATGAGCTAGAGTTAAACGACGATCAAAACCCCTATTATAACCAAACTTTAAAGAATGCTTTCAACACCACCTTGTCTAACATGTATGATGTTTACCTTACAAAATACGGGTCGTCTTCCCAAATTCATGACTCGTTAAGAGCTGTTGCCCAATCCCAATCCCAAACCGACCTTGAAATGGGGATGTACTACATGATTTGGGAAGACGCCGGTAAACGTCAAAAGGTAAACACCCCAAGCAGTGAACTTGGAAGGTATGGTGGTACCAACTTTGTGAAACACATGACTCCAGATGAATTTAGAAGTCTTGATTTGCTGGCTTGGTGGAGAGGTAAGGAGGATGAGTTTCCGATCCTCGCCGCCATGGCCAAAGATTTACTAACGGTCCAAGCTTCCACGGTAGCTTCGGAGTTTGCTTTTTCTGTTTCTGGCAGGGTTATATCGATTAGGAGGACTCGACTCACTCCACCAGCTGTAGAGATGTCAATTTGCTACAAGGATTACTTGGACTCTTTAGATAGGGCACAACATCAACGCTCACTCGAGGGGGAAATGGACTATGAGGCGGGCTTGTATGAAGACGAGGTCAATCAAGGACACACTCAACCAATGACCGATGAAGAAGCCGCGTACGACGATTACCTAAGGAATAGCTCGGGATCGGGTAGCGATGAAAATAATGAGTAAGAAACAGAAAGTTGTTAATGTAATCGTGTCTAAGCATTCTTTAATGTTTGTATTTTTGAGTTACGAATATGCGATAACGATTTAATGTTTGTATTTTTAATGTAAAAGCTATAAATGAAAGTTATGTATTTTTGAGTTACGAATATGCGATAACGATTTAATGCTTGTAGATACCGGTTTGCCTTGTAGTTACCGGTTTGTTTATACTGTGAAAAAATAATGTTTATTTAAAAAAAAAAAAAAAAAAACCGGTTAACCGGTTATTAAAAAACCGGTTAATAAAAAAACCGGTTTATTAACCGGTTCTAACCGGTTCCCAAACCGGTCCTAACCGGTTTGACCGGTTATGGTTTTCATACACAAAAACCGGTTATTAACCGGTCCGGTTATTAACCGAACCAGTTTTTTTCCTGGACGAAAAAAACCGGTCCGGTTAATAACCGAACCGGTTTTTTTAAAAAAACCGATTTGTGCACCTCTAGTCTTAGGTTCTAAACCTGTATTACATAATAGTTTATTTTTCAAAATTTTATAAAGCTTTAAGGGTCAAAGGTTATAATAAGAAAACGGGCCATGAATTATAATATAAACAAGTTAAATGGGTATCCAAAACCCGCGAGAAGCTTAAATGGATAGGATAATATTTTAAGTAATAGTCTATGTGGCATCTAGGTGATATCCTATATGGATACCTTAAAATGATGACATATAGATAAAATGGTTTTCCTTTAATATATTAGTCAGATATGTTAGATTTATGATAAGAAAATAGATATGGCAAATAAGTAAAAGCTAGGCTTACAATACATGCATTTATTATTGTAACTAGTTATAACTATTATTTTTTTTTTCTGATAATTAATGATTCTCGGCATAAATGGTTAACTTGAGGCAACTTACGAGTTTATTTAAATAATGAGGTGGTTTTGAGTTCAAATCCTACATCTGATACAAAATATGAGGTTTTAAATTAAGTTAAAGGGTTTTGTCATTTATGATAGTTTTCTTTCATGAATTATAATATAAACAAGTTAAATGGGTATCCAAAACCCGCGAGAAGCTTAAATGGATAGGATGATATTTTAAGTAATAGTCTATGTGGCATCTATGTGATATTCTATGTGGATACCTTAGAATGGTGACATGTGAATAAAATGGTTTTCCTTTAATATATTAGTCAGATAGGTTAGATTTATGATAAGAAAATAGATATGGCAAATAAGTAAATGCTAGGCTTACAATACATGCATTTATTATTGTAGCTAGTTGTTATAACTATTTTTTTTTTCTGATAATTAATTATTCTCGGCATAAATGGTTAACTTGAGGCAACTTACGACTTTATTTAAATAATGAGGTGGTTTTGAGTTCAAATCCTACATATGATACAAAATATGAGGTTTTAAATTAAGTTAAAGGGTTTTGTTTATGATAGGTTTCCTTCATGAATTATAATATAAACAATTTAAATGGGTATCTAAAACCCGCGAGAAGCTTAAATGGATAGGATGATATTTTAAGTAATAGTCTATGTGACATCTATGTGGATACCTTAGAATGGTGACATGTGGATAAAATGGTTTTCCTTTAATATATTAGTTAGATAGGTTAGATTTCTGATAAGTAAATAGATATGGCAAATAAGTAAATGCTAGGCTTACAATACATGCATTTATTATTGTAGCTAGTTGTTATAACTATTATTTTTTTTTTCTGATAATTAATGATTCTCGGCATAAATGGTTAACTTGAGGCAACTTACGACTTTATTAAAATAATGAGGTGGTTTTGAGTTCAAATCCTACATACGATACAAAATATGAGGTTTTAAATTAAGTTAAAGGGTTTTGTCATTTATGATAGGTTTCCTTCTAAAGATAAAATAAAGATGGTAAGATAAAATAAAGATAAAATAAATTTGCTACGATGACTGAATATTTAAGATGGCTTCCCCACAAAGAATGTGACTGAATGAATATTGTTTTTCTTAGGTGAGGCAGACCCATCTCTAACGTTCCTTTTGTCCACAATTTAAAGATTTTAGAACAGTTGCTGTCTTCCCAAATTAAAAAAAAAATATATGAAAGAAAATTAAGGAGAGATAAGAAATGCATCAGACGCTTTGTCACAGTAAATAATGTGTCAAGACTAGTTTTACCACGAATGGGCATATGGCCTAACGTTGTAAAAGTGTGTAGTAATGGTATTCATCTCCAATTATCGAGGGTGCTAGTCCCATGATAGCATGGTGAATGTTGATGTGAATTAAGAAGCAGGTTTATGTATTAGAGAAAAAAAAAACTAGTTTTGCTCGACTAACTAGTTTATGACACACATAAGATGTTTATGTAATCATGTTAAATGAGTTCTTAAAAAGACATCACATATTTATACCAGGTTTTAGCAACAGTAATTTTTTTTGGGTGTTTTATGTCTTACTAAATTGAGCTATGCTAATAATTGTGTACAACGTGACATGTCATTCATGCTAGACGGTCATGTTGTGTCATTCATATTAATAAATTGTTTGTATCTAACCGTGTTAAATATGTTGTGTTCATTGTGCTATTGAACTGCTTAAATTAAATTATTTCAAACCCGTTGTATCATATATTTTATTAAACTAGTTATAGTTGTGCTTAACATGTCGCGTAACGTGCACATTGACCATGTTTGTGTTAGCCTTTAAGAAAATGTCACTTTAGTTAAATGAATCATGTTCGAGTCCAGTAGTGATATTATACATGGTGTGTTGAGCACGATCAATGTAACACAACACAACACGTTTGTAACCTCTAAATCAAGATTCTCTCCGTTTAAAGTTGCTCGTTATATAAATAATAGAAGTTTCAATTCGACACGCAAAGATAATTTTTTTTCAAAAGGATGCTAAGATAACTATATTAGTTTATATACAATTTTAATACATGCCAAATTTAAACATAGTTTTAACTTTTAACATATATCGTATAGGCCAAACTGGTATTGTTCCTCGTATGCTTGCATTTAATGTCAATAGTTCAAGTTTGTCCGAGAGTTTCGGATTGCCCTTTGGGTTCAATAGTTAATTTGTTACAATTTCTTCCATTATTTCCTCGAGTCCTTGTAGTTGTATTATTTTTTTTTTACTGAAATACGTGTAATTTCTCAAACTTAAGAATCAATCTTCAAAATAATCGAAAAAACAACCAAGCGATTTATAATGAAGTGACAGGTAAACGGGCAACAAGCTGTGCCGCAACCCCATTTTGGATAACAAACCCAATCTTGTCTTTGCCCAGCTTTCTGAATTCTGATGCCGGATTTATTAATAAATCTTTAACGTTAAAGTGTTTTTTTAGTAATTGTAATTGACATTTGTAGAATTTTTTTAACAGTGACACACTCTTATTTACCAGAGCATTCCCAGCCCATTTTCTGTTTAATTAAATAATACATTTTTATACATTTATCATTATTTTTTTTCTCTCCTCCACTCACAACTGTTTTCATCAAATATTAAAAATTATATGGTAAAAATAGTATAACCCCGAATTTAATTTTTCCATATAACATTCTCTTTCTCATCTACTCACAAACACTAATGACCATACTATATAATTTACAAAAGTCATTTACACAAATATAAAGAATGGGCTGATATCAAGAGTATTTTTTTATTTCATATCAACCCTGATTTTTCACCCGAAATACATGAATGGTAACATCTAGAATTGAAAATTTGTTAAAATGGTATATTCCTGTAGGGTCGCGTGATAGACATCGTCTCGAGATTGGGATCTTTTAGACGTAAATGCAAAAGAAAAATAAAAAAGACGTAAATGCAAAAGAAAAATAAAAAAGAACTCAAATGATTTCTCTTGCTTTTTAAAAACCCCAAACACCGAACCAAGGTGCAAAGAGTTACACTGCATTCTCGAGTTTAAAATATAAGGAAAAGAAATGATAAGATTGGACATGGGAAGAAAAGAAAAGAAATTATATACTTAAAGGGCATTCTCGAGTTAAAATAAAGAAAAGAAAAGAAAGTGTTAATTATATTCTTGAGTTAGATCGGAAAGAAAAGATAGGAAAAAAAAATGATAACTTTACAATTATATCCTCATAGCCAAATAGAAAAGAGAATTAAAATAGGGTAAATTAGTAATATTATAATGGGCTATAAACTTTCCTTCACAATCCAGCCATATTTGACAGGAAACTTTTGGAGGAAAAAAGACCCCACTTTTCTTTCCATTCTCTTTCTTTTCTTTTAAAATAAAGACTCAAAAATGAAAAAAGAAATTTTTTTTTATCTTTTCTTTTCTAAATCTTTAAATAAAAAACTCAAGAATGCAGTGTAAACTTATTTAGACACTATTATTATACTTGCACCCCATGTAAAAGTGTAAAACAAATAAGATAAAGAGTAAAGTACTATTTTTGTACTCATGGTTTGTCAGAACTTGGTATAAAAAGTTTATTTTTTGCATATGAACCATCTTTACGTTTCCAAATTCTTGTCAATTACATCCAAATCACTAACTCTGTTAAAGTTAATCGTTAAGTTAGGGGCAAACATGTCTTTCTACTCTTTCTTACTATATATACAGTGCCAAAATCGTCCCTGAAATTTGGTCACATTTGCGAATTTCGTCTAAAAATATTCTTTTTTTCACAATTAGAACCTCGATGTTTCCAAACCATTGCCAATTTCGTCCAAATTGTTAACTCGGTCTAAATTCAACGTTAACTCATGGGTGTTAATGTCCTTTTTACATGTTTGTTTACATTACTAGTAAGAGAGCCCGCGCGTTGCAGCGGGATCACAACTGTAATCGGTCAGTAGCAGCTCGTTCTGGTACCGACATTTGCTATACTAAAATTTGTATTCAATATAGTTTTGATAGGGTGGTAAACATCAAGTTACGATAGTAACAAAATCCATATACAAACACAAAATCTAGATACACGTCACAGAACTAATAACAAACAATAACAAGCAACCAAAGCTCAATTTGAACATGAACTTGCCACTTAGAAAAAGCGAGTAAAATACTTGATGGAGTCTAGGGATACAAGACAGAAGATATGCAAGAGTGATATTTTAGTTTACACTCCTTCAGGTGGCTAAAACTTGGTTTTGTTTCCTGATACGAACGAGCTAGTTACGTTTATGTTTTATGTTTTGTTCATTTATGTGTTGCATGTATTGAAGGACCATTACGGCCTTTTCTAGTATGTTAGGGTGTCTTTTGTAACTTTGGAAGTATTGGTTTGTTTAATTCAGTATGATCGCTAATTTCTGGGTATCCAGAAATTGGTTTCCTTAATTCTCTCTCAATTAGCTTCTCTTAACCTATCAAGGGTATCAGAGCCTCACGATCCCTCATCGGAGCTGCTCCGCCGCCGCCATGACCAACACCCGTAACAATGAAATCAACAACACCCTTAAGTCTCATGATAAGGCCATCAATGATATCCAGGCTATGTTATCGGCGCTGATGAAACAGCAGGAACAATCGTCGAAACAACAGGAGATTCTGAAGGTTGTGCGCGACAAACCGGTACAATCGTCCGGCAGTTCTTTTGGTTCTTGGTCTGGTCCCGACGCCGATTCTCGGGGTTCCAAACCCTTTCGTATCGGTAAGACGATGTGCAGGGCTGGGTCTACCGTTGCGAGCACTTCTTCGCAATGGACGACACACCCGACGAGTCCAAACTGAGGTACGCTGCGGTTCATTTGGAAGGCGACGCCCTACAATGGCACTGGGCTTATATGAAAACCAGACACGCGACGGTCGCTGAGTTTCCCTAGCCAGACTATGTTCGTTCCATTTATGTGCGTTTTTCAGACGCATTGTTCGAAGACCCCCTAGAAGAAATGGCATCTCTACAACAAACGGGTACGTTACAGGAACTGAACACAGCTTTTGACTCGTTGTTGAACAAGGTTGCACTAAGCGAAACCCAAGCCGTGAGTTTATATATCAAGGCCTCAAGCCGGATATCCGGGGGCCGGTAAAAATGTTCAAACCACGTACGTTGCATGAGGCGTACGGGTTGGCGAAAACACAAGCCCTTAATAACGAAACCCTTGAAGAGAAATTTGCGGGTGGTAAATGGAACACCGGAACTGCAAAGAACACCAATGCAAAAATCACGCCACCTACCAATACCGCTAAACTACTGATCCTACCTACACCCAACCGACTCGCACCTGCTACGTCTCGACCCCCAAACAATCAACGCCGTTTGAGTAGTAAGGAATTGGAACAAAAAAGGGCAAAAGGAGAATGTTTTTGGTGCACGGAAAAATTCGTGCCGGGTCACAAATGTACACGAACGCGTGGCCAAGTTTATGTCATTGAAGTGGAAGACGAAGAGGATGTAGACGTCGAGGGAACTAAGGAAGATGACAAAGAGCACCAGATCTCCATCCATGCACTCACGGCTATGCCGTCATACTCGACTATGCGGGTTCAAGGATCAATGGGGAACCGTCAGTTGCATATCCTCATCGATTCTGGATCGACTCACAACTTCATTGATAGCAGGGTAGCAAAGAAACTGCAGTGCGAGGTTCGGGACATCACTCCTATCAATGTGGGGGTGGCAGACAGCAAGGAACTCGAATGTACCCATTTTTGCCCCGAGTTTCAATGGGCCATGCAAGGCCACTGGTTTAAAACGGAGGTGTTACTTCTAATGTTGAAAAATTATGACATGATCTTAGGGGTCCAATGGCTCCTTCCATTACAAGATATTCTGTGAAACTTCCAAAAAATGACTATGCGATTCGAGTTGGAGGGCAAACAGTACGAGTTGAAAGGCTTACAAAACAACAAGGTGTTTGTGTGTTCGGTGGAGAAAATGGACGGCCTATTGAACAAGCATGTGAAGGAGGGTAATCTGCAACTTTTTAGTTTACAGTTGGCTAATCGGGGAGTCGAGTCCCCGATTAGCCAACTGTAAACTAAAAAGTTGCAGATTACCCTCCTTCACATGCTTGTTCAATAGGCCGTCCATTTTCTCCACCGAACATTAGTTTACAGTTGGCTAATCGGGGAGTCGAGTCCACGTATCAATCGAAGGTTCTATGTGATTCTGATGTACCATCCGAAAACCTACCGTGGAAATCGTTAGTCCGTGCATTCGCTGAGGTGTTCCAGCTGCCGAAAGGGTTGCCCCCTCCTCGTCCGTTTGACCATCAAATCGTACTCCAAGAAGGAACGGGCCCGATAAGTCAGCGGCATTTATAGATACCCGTCCGTACAGAAAGATGTCATAGAGAAAACAACCTGGGAACTGTTAGATGCGGGGGTCATCCAGAATAGCCAAAGCTCTTTTGCCGCCCCGGTGGTCTTGGTTAAGAAAAAGGACGGCCAATGGCGCATGTGTATGGACTATCGTCGTCTCAATGAGGTAACGGTCAAAGACAAATTCCCCATCCCATTGATCGAAGAGCTGTTAGATGAGTTGGGGGGCGCTACATTTTTTTCGAAGCTAGACTTACGTTCCGGGTATCATCAGGTGCGCATGGCACCCGAAGACGTCCACAAAACCGCTTTTCGAACCCAGGAAGGGCATTACGAATTCCTCGTTATGTCGTTCGGTCTCACAAATACACCGGCGACGTTCCAAGCACTTATGAATCACATGTTTCGTCCCATGTTACGGAAGGGAGTCTTGGTATTTTTCGATGACATAATGGTCTATAGTAGGGACGAACAACAACATGTGCAACATTTGAAACAAGTTCTGTCCATTATGAAGGAAAACAAGTTGTTTGCAAAAGAGTCAAAATGCGTGTTCGGGGGCCAAGCGGTAGAATATTTGGGCCGCATAATCTCTGGAGAAGGGGTGAAGACGGACCCGATGAAGATCGAGGCAATCCAAAAATGGCCCGTACCAAAAACTCTTAAGCAACTCCGAGGTTTTTTGGGGTTAGCAGGTTACTACCGACGCTTTATACGATCATTTGGTATGATTGCAAAACCTCTCACTAATCTACTCAAGAAGGATGCGTTCAAATGGAGTGAGGATGCTCAAGACGCGTTCGAGCGTCTCAAAACGGCCTTGTCGTCAGCTTCGGTCTTGGCTCTCCCGAATCCTAAGAAACAGTTTGTAATAGAGACGGACGCATCGGCGGGGGGTGTCGGGGCGGTGCTCATGCAAGAGAATCACCTGGTCTCGTTTCTAAGTCGAGCGCTTTCACCCAAACAAGATGCACTGTCGGTTTATGAAAAAGAATTGTTAGCGATCATGGTGGCTGTAAAACAGTGGCACTATTACCTCATTACCGGCCCATTCATTATCCGTACAGATCAATGAAGCTTAAAGTACCTCTTAACTCAAAAGGTTACTACCCCACTACAACATAAATGGTTAGCAAGGTTAATGGGTTACGACTATTGTATCGAGTATAAACAGGCTGAGAGAACGTCGCGGCTGATGCCTTGTCTCGGGTTCAAGGGGGGTACTCTTTTTACGATGGCCATCTCTCAACTTGAGCCACTCTTGCTGTAAAGAATCTTGGATAGTCAAAATGGGGATATTGAAGTGCAAAATATAGTGCAGAGGTTAAAGAAAGGGGAACATGTGCCAAGGTTCAAGTGGAATGGAAAGTGGCTAACCAAAGAGGAATGTATGGTGATAGGGGCGGATACGAAGTTAAGGAAGGAGATTGTAAAGTTGTGCCACGAGACGGCCATGGAGGGTCATTCGGGAATACGAGCAACGGTCCAACGGGTCAAGGGTATGTTTTTTTGGAAGGGGATATCGAAGGTGGTTCGCCAGATACTACGTGCATGTGACGTATGCATGAGAGCCAAACACGAAAACATTGCCACCCGGGTTTGTTACAACCACTACCGATTCCTGACACTATTTTTACGGATATATCCATGGATTTCATAGGTGGATTACTGAAGGCCAAGGGTAAGGATACTATATTCGTGGTGGTTGAACGACTCACGAAGTATAGCCATTTTATGACGTTGGGACATCCGTTCTCGGCTAAGGAGGTGGCTCAAGTCTTTCTCGATAACGTGTTCAAACTCCATGGGTGTCCAAAGTCAATCGTCTCGGACCGTGACCCGATATTTTTGAGTGCTTTTTGGACATAATTTCTAAACCTCCAAGGAATAGAAGCGAACTTGTCTACCGCATACCATCCACAATCGGACGGCCAAACAGAGGTAGTTAATCGTTGTTTAGAGGGTTATTTGAGATGCATGGTAATGGAGAGACCTCATACATGGGTCAAATAGGTGTCCCTAGCCGAATGGTGGTATAACACCACGTTCCACTCGTCGTTGGAAAAAACTTCTTTCGAGGCTTTATATGGGTATCGTCCACCCTTGCATATACCGTATATTCCTCGTGATACGGGTGATCGAGATGTGGACGAAATGATGCAAGACCAAGAGACAGCGATAAGGTTAATGAAGCAGTCACTACTCAAGGCTCAAAACCGTATGAGGCAACAAGCGGATAAACATAGATCGGAGAGGGTTTTTGAACCGGAGGCATGGGTGTATTTAAAATTACAACCATACATGCAGAATTCGTTGAGAGTCAGCAAGCATTCGAAGCTCACTCCTAAGTATTTCGGGCCGTTTATGATTGTGGAGAAGGTAGGTAACGTGGCGTATCGTTTGGACTTACCGGAAGAGGCACAAATCCATCCGGTTTTTCATGTATCGTTGTTGAAGGATGCTGGAGGGCCACCAACTAAGATCATTCCGTTCCCTACTGAAGCTAGATTCACTCTTCAACCCCAGGCTGTGTTGGATCGGAAGCTGGTCAAGAGGAAGAATTGGGCAGCGATGAAGGTTTTAGTTCAATGGAAGGGTCAAGGAACGCAAGATGCTACATGGGAGTTCTTAGACGAGTTAAGGCTGCGTTTCCCTGATTTTGCAGAACTCACTTCTTGAGGTCAAAAAGTGCTGAGGGGGAAGTCTTGATACGAATGAGCTGGTTACGTTTATGTTTTATGTTTTGTTCATTTATGTGTTGCATGTATTGAAGGACCATTATGGCCTTTTCTAGTATGTTAGGGTGTCTTTTGTAACTTTGGAAGTATTGGTTTGTTTAATTCAGTATGATCGCTAATTTCTGGGTATTCAGAAATTGGTTTCCTTAATTATCTCTCAATTAGCTTCTCTTAACCTATCATTTCCCCGGAAACCATCTGCATAACTGCATCCGGTTGCAATCGTTTCAACATCCGGTTGCACATTACCCTTCACAGTCACCTTTTGTTGCTCCAGATCAATGTCAAAAGTTTCCACCCCTATGGAATATATAGATAAATAAACTTATATCAACTATTTTAAGTTGGAAATCTTGATTAATTTTCAAAAATGAATAAACCAATAATTAACCAACCTACTGTTTTGCCAAGAACCTTCTTCACAACCCCAACATAGCCGCCACATGACATTCTAACCTTAAACAACCGTCTGCGTATCCATCAATATAAATTTGTAAGTTATTAATCCATTTGTCATATACCCAAAACCATGCACACAAAATGTGCAGTAGCCGTCTCCCAAAAGATAGAAAACATAAGGCTCCTCTTATTGAAACAAAAAATAAACATGGTGAACTAAAAATTCCTACAGCAAGAAGTAAACCTACTTTTGTCCTAATGCTTAATTTCAAACACCTTATCTTTTCTGAAGCCACTAAATAACCTAAGTGTAAAAATTCAGATAACACTACAAATAGATAAGAAAAGGTAATCCTAGTAAACTGCTCAGGTTTGGTGGGTTTGATTAAACAAGGGTTCTAAGAAACAAAACCGATACCTTTTTAAAATAAATGGCCCGTTTTGACCTGAACCAAACCGATAGATTTTTACAATGACCTGTTTTGAACCGAACCAAATCAATACCTTTTTAAAATAGCATGTTGTGACCTCAAGCAGATCGATACCTTTTTAAAATGACCCCATTTTAAATGAACCGCTTTTATCGGAACCCAATTGATAACTTTTTTAAATGACCCGAACAAAAGTGATAGCATTATAAAATTGCCTGTTTCGAGCTGAACAAAAGTGATACCAAATTGACTTTTAAGTTTAAAAAATTAAACGCAATCGATCAGATTCAACAGAAAATAACAATGTTAAAGTTGTGTGCAACTTTTTAGTTCTTACAAGCGGGCGAAATTTTTTCTTGTGAAAGTGAATGATTTCCGGTTTAACCCGAATGTTAAAAGTAATAAATAAGTTAGACCAAATTTTGGGGTCAGAGATTATAGACAACTAAAGCATGTATACAATACCTCTAACGAAATATCATAGTTCTTTAATGCTTTCTTTGCAAAATATGGCAATGGTTTAGAGACCTGCACATATAAAAAAGATGAATTAGCATTAGAAGGCTTTTCAAAGTCAAGTAGAGTTAACTGTCTAAGTGGCTACTTGATTGGGGGCATCAGAAGCAAATGGTTCAAGAGCATCTAGAGTGACAATCCATGGCGATTTGGTAGTCCCTGCAAAACACCAATAAAAAGTCGGGTACTCAGGTAATTGAATTTGCAACACTGATGTTTACGAATGACCAGGACATAGTAGTAAACCTTATAGTTAACGGTATCCTCTTTCGTCTATGTAAGCCACACGTAAAGATGGAAGCTAAGACTTAACTATAACATATAATAACCAATCAGAATAATAAATCAGCATAAAAAGGTGAAAGGACTTAAGCAGTTAAGCATTAGATTAAGTATGTTAACATAACAACTTTGATGTCTATTGCCACTCTTAAAATCAATCCATACATAAAAACGTAATAAATAAAGTAAATAGACCTTCTCAACTATAGAGGTTTGAACGGGAGAGAAAAAGTAAAAAGTGACATGCATGAGATAAAAAAAAATTGACTTCATAGGCAGTGATTTCAGCGTGGATAATACAACCGACTTTATCGACAGTTCTAGCATTGTAATCCTTACAAAAAGCCATAACCAGGTTGAGTAGCAAGCAATATTCAAATTAGATAGGAAACAAATTCACAGTTGTCTCCACTCAATTCACATCAGTACATGAATCAACCCCCAGCTCAATTATATATGCGGAGTTCACTTCGCTTCACGGGTTTTCATTCACGGTGATAGCATGGTAACGAAATAACAAACTTATCAGAAAGATCAAAAGTATCTAAAATTTCTTACCTTTGTAACACAATAGTAGTTTTGCCCCAACTCCCATATTATATGACAGATTATACTCCAGGTTAGTGGCGAAACTTGGACTAAAACACCGGGGGGGGGGGGGGGTGGCTTAAAATGCATAAAAAAATTCACAAACGATAGGGGGCCGGACTCAAATTTTCGGCCGAAAGTGCCTAAATTTACACTACGCATAAAAAATTTCGGGCGAAAACAGGTAAATTTACACTGCTACGCGAAAAAACCGGGGGGGGGGGGGGGGGGGGGCTGCAACAACAATTGACTTACGAACCTGCTTACCACCATCGTCCCATTATTCAGGCACTATTCTATAGTCTCGACTTGTAATAACATGTCAAACCATTTCAGTCTATTATCCCAAAAGATACGGTCATCATTTAAGGCCTCACATCCTGATAAACGATCCGAGACCGATATTGTGGAGGCCCTGCCTTTAAACCTATATACCAAAACGTAATTCTCGTGCAACAATAATAAAACTAAACTGTCAAGAAAAATAATGAACCTACCGCAGGCTCCTACCAAAATATTCGGTTGGGAACCTGTACCGGGCCGGTACCGGTATTGAAGGTAAAAATTTGGGAAATACTTGTAACGTACCGATCCCGAAACTCAAAACTTTGGTACCGATTCTGTACCGACGGTATCAAATCAGTATCGGTTCGGTACCAGTACCGAATTTGCTCATCCCTACATTCAAATAGCTAAGGAAGAATGGGCCCGGCTTTACAACACAAATTGAGAAATTCGACCCATTTATATAAATTTGTTAGATTTGGGTATGTTTTTCCGAAGTTGGTCAAAGCGTATGCAAATGCTTACAAGATCATTAGTGTGTTAGATGTTTAGTAGTGGTAAGTAATAACTTTTGAGACGTTTCCTAGTTATTATTAATATATTTTAATGAAAATTGGTTGTTAACCGTGGCTATGTTTACTGAAACCTTTTTAATTTCTACAAAAAAAATATATTACTAACAAAATTTAAAGCCATTGACAAAAGATGGTAGCAGCCATCAAAGCGCAATACAGTCATATTATGTGAACACAAAGTGTCATATGGTAGTCAAATTATAACACTAATACACTATCAACTCAAATTTTCAAAACCACAAAATTTTATCAACTACACACATCACAAATAACAATTCAAGCCTCTAACCATGGAAATTCATAAAACGTGTGACGATACGAAGAAAGGTTAAAAATAAATAAATAAAAATGAGGCAAGTAGCATACCCAACCCAAGCAAGTAAACCCTTAAATAAACTGCAGAATCCAACCCGAGATGATTAATAAGCTCCGATTCCAGCATCTTTAATGCATCCTGTATCCAATATTAAGAAACCGTGGATACGACCGTAACATAAATTCGCACACTTGCCTGCGAATACGCCAAATGTTGCAGGGCTTGTTCTTAAACCTTTGAGATACCATTTTGGAAAATAAACTGTATAAGTAAATGGTTGCAGCCTCAAAATAGGGAAAGCTATCAAGAAAATCAAAGAAGCATCAACAAGATTTCTGTTTATATCAAGAAGAAGACAAGTCAAATAGATCAAACCAACAAACAAATCAGTAACCCATTTTTGCTTCCTCAAAATAAATATTGCAAGATCCTACCCTGCACCATTTTCTTGAATCTCCTGGTTGGCAAACACAACAATCGAATCAAAATTCCAAAACAAAACCACAACACATATTCTATTTAACTAAATTAAAAGGAATTGATTAGGATTGATAGTATTGAAGGTTAGCCTCGTTGGTAACGTCGCCTGAGGATGGATCGATAGTCGTTGGCGGTGACCTAAATTGATAGGAATAACAGCGTATTGATCATTACCACGATTTAAGAGAATAGGGCATTCAATACCCTAAACCCTCATTAATTGGGCGTTTGATGTATTGATGACAATTGATTGATAACGGTTGCCGGAAGGTCGATTATATTGTCGTCTGAAATGAGTTGTTTGTCACCGGAGAGGACCCTATTTAAGTTTGGAGGCGTCTCCTTCAGGAGCGTCTGTCTTAAAGTTATTAAATGTCCATATTGTCCTCCATATATATTTTAGATATATATATATATATATATATAGATTATTATTATTATTAAACTGAGCTGAACCCTAAAGAAGAATAAACAAACGGATACTATATTGGATCAAAAATAGGAATCGTGAGATGTTATATATGTCATCAAACAAACACATAATAATAATAATAATAATAATAATAATACTCCCGCCGTTCCATTAAAAGTGATACGGTTTGAAAAACACAAAGTTAAAGGTGGATTGAATGATTCCTTTTTTTGCTTACCAAATGACAATAATCCCCTTGAAAATTGGGTCCATCAATATTGTTTATTAATGTTAAGTGCATGTGTTTAAGGTAAACTTGGACATTGGCTAATAAATTTTGAAAGTGGACATTTGTAATGGGACAGTTAAAAAAGGAAATGTGTACACTTTTAATGGGATGGAGTAATAATAATGTAAACAAATTTAAAAGGACAGTAACATCCCTGAGCTAACGTTGATTTTAGACCGATTTAACGATTTGGACAAAATTGGCAACTGTTGGAAAACATCGAGGGTCTAATTGCGAAAAAAATATTTTTGGACGAAATTCACAAATGTGATCAAACCTCAGGGACGATTTTCGCATTTTACTCATATAATAAAGAAAGAGTGAAAAAGACATATCTACCCCTGACTTAACGATTAAATTTAATAGGGTTAGTGGTTTGGATGAAATTGGCAAGAATTGAAAAACATGGATGGTCCATATGCAAAAAATTAATTTTTTAGACTAAATTCGCATTATTTGTCAAAGCATAAGGACGAAAATGGCATTTTACTCTAAGATAAATATTAAACGATCTTTGGTCTAGTAGTATCTAAGATATATAAATGGTGTTTCATTTCATGGGTTGAGGGTTCAATCTCCGTAGCAAACAACAATAAATTAGAAGTAGGATTAGATGGTGTGTTAGAGCATTCCCAATTCATTCTTCAAATTATGTGAGGGGTTCTTCATTTTTTAGAGATGGTTAAAAGCGGTTGTGAGAGAGGGAGAGAGAAAATGTTACTGTTTATGGTTAAAGTTGGAAAAATACACTGTTAACCTCTATAATTTTTTAATGTTTTTTTAAAATAGTTATGAGTGGAGGAGAGAGAAAATGTAATGATAGATGTATAAAAAAATATTAATTGAAAATGAGAGATAAAAGATGGCGTATTTTAGTGTAATTATATAAATAGAGACGAAGACCAAGTCTGGAAACTCCAAGACCAAGTCCTCAACTAATGTTGAACCCAAACCCACTTTGCGCAATGATAACCCTTCTCGTCACAAACGCAAGTTCAACTATGCTAAACAAACCAACCCTTCACCCTCCAACCAAAATGCTCCTAACAAGAAACCTTATACCGGACCTTACCCATTATGCTCTACTTGCTACTATCATCATCCGACCCAATCCTTGTGCCAACTTTGCACTCAATGCAATCGTTACGGCCATCTTGCTAATGTTTGTCGTACACCGTCTACTCCCAAATCCCCTGCTACCCGTTTTTGCTACCATTGTGGGGATCCTAATCATTTTCGCAATATGTGCCCTCACCGAACCCGTGTCCACCAAACTCAAGATAGAACTGCACCCTACTACACCACTAATGCTTATCAAGTCTAAACCCATAACTCCTACACCTTCCAAACTCTTTCTGTCAACCAAGATCCCCCATACTTGGCTCTACTTATCACAACCCGTACCCGCAAGTTCAAGTTTACCAAGCCTACACCACCCAAACCTCACTAGTGTCGTCTTTTCAAGTTCAACCTGCTCTATATCCACCTGCATTGACTGCTCAAGTTATTATGGATCCAACTACCTCAGGTGCTTCAAGGCAAGTGAATCACATCTACCGTAACTGAAGATGCTCGAAGACCCTGAATATTTTTGTTGCTTTCCTATCTTAATTTATCTTATCTTTTCGTTATTGCGTTGTATCGACTCTTTAGTTATCCGCGACATTTGATAATTTCAATTTGAACTATTAAGTATTTCATCTTCCTTTATCAAAATTAAAACTATTAGGATCTTTTATCTCTATCTCATTACCTTATTCTCGATTATCTTAATAACACCTAAATCACCAAATCTATTTTCTTCAATTTTCTAAATTTTACTTTTAAAAGCAAAAGAGGAAATCTTAGGATTTTATTAATTCAACTAGAGCATTTGTTAATTATAATTTGAAATTATATTTAGAATTATCAAAACAATTGTTTCTCTTAAAAATTTTTATTTAAAACGTTTTATAACCCACATGATGGAATAGATTATGCGGACCATCCGACGATCTAAGTAATTATGGGTCGACACATAATTACCAAAGTCCTCGCATGGAAATCATAATACGTAAAATTGTGTGTCGTGATCTAGAACCTAAGGTAGCTTGGGTAACGGTACAAATGATGAGATGATAAGGACATGGTGGATACGCCGTTGGTACATCCTATATATTAGTGCCCTTATCGGATTGTTATTTGAAGCGTTGCTTTGGTTATTAGAAGTTCTATGTTATGATATTTTTATTTAAAGTTAATTATTTTCAAAAACGATTATATTTTGGTTTTCCTTAATTTCGGGACGAAATTCCCTAAAGTAGGGGAGACTGTAACAATTCGGTTTTTCCACGTACAGATTCAAACCCGTTATTCGACCCGTTTTATGGTTCGAGAAGTTTTAACAATAAAAAGTTCACGTTTATCGAGGAAATCTTATACAATTTATATTTATTTAATATATATTAAACTTTAGAAAATATACATTTTTAACCCTAAATTCATGTTTTAACCTTTATTGTTCTCACCTGGTATCTTCAAGGACTAAACTGCAAATTTTGTTTATCATCTTTATAACCCATACCCGTAACCGTTAACCCATACCCGTTTAACCATAAACCGTACCCTTTTAGGTTACTTGAGCCACAATTGTCGTCCTAAACTTGGAATTTAATAGTGGTTTTGATTTCTTTTGCCATAAACGGCCTAAACAACCCCATTAATTTAGAAACAAGATCAAATAAAACTCGTAATTGATATATCTAGGAACCGACTAACCCTAAAATCGATTATATAATCTTGGCTTCATCATATTTCAATTGATATCGTCTGCACGCCTACAAGAACAGCGCAAACAGAACCCCCATATTTAATTTGATTATTAAAGTCCGTAGTACCCTGTTCGTGTTCCTCCTTGCCGGCGCTGTCTCTTCGCAATTGGAACGGGTTTAAACGTCGATTTAGGTAATTAAATATATGGTCTAGATCGTTTTGATCAGTCTTACATTAACCCTAACATTAATTAAGCAAACGTTGAACGGATTGAGCGATTGTATAATATAGGGTTCTTGAACGAATTTGGTTTAATTACGTATTGTATATATTAAACTGTTTACGAGTATTAACCAACTTAACCCTTAGCCCAGTTGGCTAGGGTGTGTGTATTCAATCTGGAGCCGGCCACTAGCGCGGGTTCAAGTCCCGGCCAGCCCCTGTTTTTGGTTTTATTTTTTATTTAATTGTTTAAGCTTGTTTCATTTATATATAATATATTATAATTAATATTAATTATTAAATAAACGATATTTTAATTAATCGACATCGTAAGTTAACGTTTCGTGTCAGCTGGTTTCGTTCCAAGTTTTCGTGTGTGTGTGTTGTGTATCTTATTAATAATAATAAATCATTATTAATTTATTAAGAACCAATACTAATATTGATGATTCTCGTTGTAAAAACGTCTTTATAAATTTATCCATATTTATTAGATATATGTTATAAGTATATACCTATATGAATATAAATATATGTATATATATGTATTATTTATTTTAAACAAAATCCTAATAAAAGTACTTAACATAATAAAACGTGTTACTTATATTTTTACCGTCGAATTCATTAAAGATTTTAAGATACAAAATTTTCAATAATTTTATATTTAAACGTTTATTATTATATTAGGTATTAACTTATATTTATTTAGCTAATTATTCGTAAAACCCGATTTTTATGACAAACAATGATTTTTATAATTAAATAATAATAATTCGTAGAGATCAATCGTTCAATCCATAAAATACCAACATAATTGTAACTCAAATCATATCGAAATCCTAAATTCGTTATACGTATTATATCATTTATAACATTATTTAATTAGGATTCTTGTCGGTAATTCTCGAGGAGTGTGATTATTGTTTCTTGTCGTGTTCATTCTCGTTTGGCTTATTCGATCAGGTGAGTTTTATCATTCCCCTATTTTACTCGATTTTCAAAAACGTTTTGGGGACATATGCGTATATAATACTATATATATATATATATATCTATATATACATACATATCAAAATAGCAAATGTGTAATTGTGTGTGATTAATCAAATCTACTTGTTATGCGCTTATGTGTTATTGTATTGATTCGTTTGACATATCCCCTTGGAGAGGTTTCTCATTCATCTGACCACCGCCCGATTCGCTTGGCAACGGTCTTATTCTCATTATTTGTTCATAGTTGATTTACTGGCGTCCGATTCGCTTGGCAATGGTTTAAATCGACAACTTATTTGCTTATGGTTTGAATTCATTACCGCATTTATTACGTTTTGCTTATTTATCATATTAATATTATTTTGGTGTCAAAACTTGGTGGTAAACTCACTCAACATATTTGTTGACAAAACTCCATTTTCCACGCATATGCAGGTTGCCTGAATATTGAAGTTGGAAACGTAGACAAGACCGTAGGTTATAATCAAGATAATCGTTATATGAACTCATATTTGTGTATTTGAATTGTTTTGTATATTTGGATAATGTGTGTAATATTTGTAAATAATTAATTAGATATTGTCATTTATATTTATGATAGTATCTTCGAGCTGTGAGCAGTCGGATCACGTCCCGGCATTTCCGCCTTAGGTTGGGGTGCGACAATAGTAGAGAGAGTGGATGTTGATCTGATGGGACCCACTATGCATTAGGATTGTCTCCCCTTGCAGGGGGTTTCTTATGATGATACCTGCGTGCACCTTCTGTATAAGTGACATCTTCAGGATGGTCTATTGAGAGTGTGCGCTTGTGGACCTATCCTTTTAGCGTATTCCGTCCAACGGTTTAGGTATTTTCTGACCTAAATGGTGCATTTGACCCATATACGACCCAAATCCAGGCCCACATCTCTTCATATGCTTATAAAGTATTTGTTAGCTATATTTTATAAACCTAAGAGCATTTTCAACCCATCCCTCAAAAGCATGTAAAAGGAGTTTGTAAATTATAGGGTAGGGTTTTGAGTGGTTGTTGGTGTAAATTATAAGGTGGGGAGAAAAAAGATAGTGATTTTTTTGTAAATTGGGCAAACTTTATTTGCCATTATTTATTTTTAATATTTATTGAATTGGTTGTGAATTGAGGAAGAAGAAAACTGTAATGATAAATGTACAAAAAGTGTTATTTAATTGAACATGAGAGAGACATGTAGTGTTAGAGCATTTTCAGCCCGTCCCTCATTCCCATCTCTATAATTACACTACAAAACACTACGTTTATCTCTTTTGTTCAATTGAATAATATTTTTTTATACCTTTATCATTACAGTTTTCTCTCTCCACCTTATAATTTACAAAAAAAATTACTACATTTTCCCCAAATTTACAAAAATCACTACATTTTCTCTCACCACCCTATAATTTACACTCACAACCCCACCATATAATTTACAAACTCTCCTCACATAATTTTAGTGGATGGGTTGGGAATGCTCTTATTTAATGTGTTATAGAGATGTGGATAGAGGACGGGATGAGAATACTCTAATCTTATAAATAATTTTATGAAAGCTAATATATACTAACATCCATCAAATAAGAGAACATCAAATAATAACATTTGATTAGCAAGTTTTTAAACATGTGATTGTGCTATCTTTTCGCCTACTTTTAACAGTTATTTCAAAATATTGTTTGACATGTTCAGCAGTTACCGAAGTTGAATTGATGAAACCAACAATATACATAGAACCTGGAGAACGGTTAATAACTAAACATAATATAAGGGCCTAAATAAAAATTATGATTTTTATACTTCGTTGACTTTCAAAGTTGAAAGTAGTCAAAGGCATTATATTTTGACCATTGATTCTGGAATCCAACGAATCGTTTAGATAAAGGAAAGCAGACATCATTCCTTTGTTAAAGTTATGCTCATGTCATCATTAACCACTTCAAGTTTTTCTATTGGGAAAATGAATATTTTTAGAAGGAGAAAGTATAAAATATCATACGATATTTAAGATTCTTAAAATGTTCCAAAAATTTGGTTTGTGACGACGCGTTAGGATAAGATCCGGAATCTGCCATGACCAGTCAAATTTTTTACATTGTTGAGGTAGCATGCTAAGTTTTTGAAAAATGTTGATGGATCATGCCAAATATTTGAAAATCTTGAGGAAGCCGTTCATATTATCTCACTAAATATTTTTCTCATAAAAAAAAATCCATCTGGGAAGACTGCTTTTGAGAAAAAGATTTAGTAAGAAAATATAGACGGCTTCCTCAAGATTTTCAAATATTTGGCCTGATCCATCAACATTATTCAAAAACTTGGCATGCTCCCTCAACATTGTCAAAAATTTGACCGGCCATGACAGATTCCGGATTTTATCTCAATGTGTCGCCAGAGTTCAAATTTTTTAGGAAAGTTTGGAAATCTTAAATATTATAGGGTTATTTTATATTTTCTCTTTCTAACAAAGTCCATTTTATGAATTTTTCCTTATAAAATTTTCAGTTTGGTCACTTTTGTTCGATGTGACAGTTTTTTTTTGTGTTTGTGCGTGTGTATATATATATATATATTAAATGATTAACGAATAAAGCCCGGCTATTCTAAATAACTTAATGACAAAAGGCGACCCTATCAGGGGTGGCTCGTAGGACAGTGAAAACAAGTTAGGGTTTTAGGCCCACACTTAATTAAGATCTCTAAGTCCAAAAAAACATTATATATAGATATATTATAATGGGCAAAGTAAAGTTAAAGTAATGTATTGATGTGATGGTAGGCTTGGTTGGTACTAAAGTATAGGTTATGAGTTTAAAACCTGTAATGAGCAAAAAAATTTTCTCTTAACAATTGTCATGAAAAGGCCGCAAAATCTTGTTTCGATTTAGGCCTCCACACACATTGAGCCGACCCCGGACCCTATACGCTAGTGATTGCAGACAACACTGGGTAACCCAAGCCCAACATCTCCTGTTCCGGGAAAAACTCGCTGTCCAAAGACCCATTGCGGTAAAATCTCGTTTGGATCAGATTCGAACTTAAAACCTTGTAGCCTTTAGCCCAAATCTTTAATTCTCCTCCTATGCTAGTTGAGTTAAAGCTTATTAACATAAAATAAATTAATCTGATTATGTAAAGTTATTTTGATATAAATAAAAGTTACTCTGTATAAATCACGCCTCTTAAGTTATAAACTTTGAGCATGGTAGTATTTTATCCTCTTTAACAATCTAACTATCAATCTAAGACATACTATATGCAACTTTTGACTTGACCCTCGTTATGAAATTTATCATTTTTATCTTCAACAATGATAATAAACAATAATAGTATTTTTACACCGAACCCCGTTTTTCACTCACTCTCTTTCCATAACACTATGACCATTTACCACTCTTCTCGTACGACTCTTCTTCGACAATGAAAGCACACATGATCTACTATGCTCACAATCTTTGATTTAGTTTCAAATGAACTATATATATATGCTGAAGTTGGTTATTGATCATCTGGCCTTCTTAGTTTTTGCACGTCTATACTTGGCGCATATTTAAGTCGCTTAGAGTTGGGGACTAAATAGGTATAGTTGTTCTTTCATTAAGTTCATGGATGTGACTTATGATTTTTGGGGTTCGATTTATATGACGTTTGAAACCACATGGTGAAGGTACTATGATTTGGTGGTGAATGGTTGTTGGTGATTGAAGATGGAGATAGTCAATGTTAGCAAGAGGGGCATGGACGAACCAGAGGCAGTTAACAATGGCGCATGGACCATCTAAAAAAACCCACCACAATTAATAACACGTAAATATAAAATAGTTAAGGAAAATGACATATCCATAGTTTTTAAGAGATTAAAACGTCACGTAAATATAAAATAGTTAAGGAAAATGACATATCCATAGTTTTTAAGAGATTAAAACGTCAAGGCAATAAGAGATAAGTAAAAACAATATGACTATATGAGTACAAGTTTAAAGATTAATTAAGTTAGGGGAAATACCACAAAAAACCAATCAACTTTCTGTTTTTTCTCACAAAAGTCCCTCAATTCAACTTTTGCAAATAAAAGTCCATAACTTGTTATTGTTACATTTGAACATAAATGCGAAATGACCCACAATAGCCTATCCATTGATGTTGTTGCACATATGTAAATATATTGAGATGGATAATCTATGTATCAAAAGTAAACACATAAGCAAGTTATATGATCATTTGATTGTTTTCTCCCCTTTTGATTTATGGTTATTCATGAATTTTTTGTCTCGTTATTAGTTTCCTTGTGACCATAAATAATATTCTTGGAAACAAATTATAAGATAACAAAAACAACAATTGCAATTAAAATAATATTCGTTCCACAATTTAGATAGCCTTTACAATTTTTTAAACAAAAAAATGGAAACATACTTAAGCCATTACTTTCTAATTTGTACGAAACAGTTGAAGTACTCGGCTTTCTTCATCGATTATTTGGCTTTTTTGTTCAATACGATGTCCCCTCCCACCTCTTCCACCTCTCCCATGTATTCCTATGGTACATTCTCTTGTCATCTTTGTTCGAGGCCTCCCTTTTTTCTTGGGTTCTTTTGGTGGTGCTTGTTTTTTCTCATTAGTGCATGTTTTCACATTCCTATCTCCCCACAGTTACCGCAAGTTATGTGTCTTGCGGTACCTGATATTGTTTCATATTTTCCTTGCTTTTCAACTTCATGTCTCTTTCTTTTAATTAATAGCCTACCTGGCATTCTTCTCTGTTTCGGAGGAAGTGGCTTAATGTAAGATGTTGACTCCTACATCTTGCTTCCAATTACCGGTTTTATATAGTGCTTGTAGGTCTCTTTGAACTTCTCAACCTTGAATCAGTCACTTGCATATTCCTTCGGGTCATTGTTGATGTAGTATGTAGTATATAGCAATTGTTGAATGCGAACAAGGTATTCCTGATATTTGCCATAATCTACAACTACACTCTCTATTATCAAGATCCACGGAGTAGGCTTCATATCCATCTCGTACCTCAAACATATTGCCACCACTAGGGATAACAATCCACTTCCTATGTAAGCATATAAAAACAGTTAAAAACTACAAAGTACGGCAGAAAACAGCCCAAAGTTACAACAACAAAGCCCAAAATGCAGCTAAAAAACAGCACAAAAAAGTCTCAAAACAGCCACAAATTACAGCAAATAGACAGCCCAAATGCAGCTAAAAACAACAGGAAATACAGCAAAAAAAAAAAAGAGCCTAAAATACAACACAAAAAATCTAAAGACAGCAAAAAAAAAAAAAAAAAAAAAAAAACAAACACAACATGAAAAGCCTAAAAAACAACAACATAGCATAAAAAAGGATCAACTTACCTTGAATTTTTTGACCAGTCTCTTATCTTAGTCCTTATAGTCGGACATACATTACCTTCCCACTTCAATGTTTTTTTGCTCATTGTGTAATTCCTCTCCATATAAACATTCTAATCTCTTCCAACACTATAATAATTGGTTTTCTTCTAGCACTCGTCATCATCATCATCATCATCATCATCGTACTCATTATATCCCACCAATAGCAATGCTATGGTAGGGTCTGAGGAGGGTAAGATGTAGACAGCCTTACCTCTATCCCATAGGGATAGAGAGGCTGCTTCCGGTGAGACCCCCGGCTCGATAGTAGTTTTGAATCAAGCCTTGGACATAAGACACATAACACTCAATCATCGGGACACCGGCTGATTGGTGCATGTGCCCTTGTCTTTCGGCTATCAACGCCACCACATGATACCTGATTAACCTTCCGCCACTTTTAACGTTATTTTCACGTGATTAGTAAAATAACGTCAAAATTAGTGCAATTTTACTTTTGCCCACCCAAGGGTTCACACATATATACATTATATGTGCGCACCGCAAGCAGGCGTGAAAATTAAAACTCTCACTAATCCCATTCTACAGATTCACATGCTCTACCTGTTTCAAACAAAGCCCTATACCATGTATTTGGGTCTCTTTCAATTAGATGATCGTACGCCTCAATACTAATAGATTTAATTTTATCCATTATAGAAAGAAATTCATGCTCAAGAGTCGTTTTGGATGCTGCCTAAAACAGATTCCTAAATTCTACCCCATTATGTTTCTTCTTGAAATTAGCATATATATGCCTTGCACACTGCCTATGCTCAACATAAGGAAGCAAATCCTTTACGGCTTCTACAAGTTCCTGATTACACAATAACATAGAAGTAAATAAGGTAGATTTTAAAAGCTGATTGTATAACTTAAAACAATATACCTTGTGTTGATTGGATATAACTGTTATAACTTAAAACAATATACCTTGTGTTGATTGGATATAACTGTTAGACCCCTCCCGTCAGATATTCCAATGTCATCTATTAAGCATTCAATGAACCACTTCCAATTGTCTTTGTTCGCTACTTCTGAAACAGCCCAAGCTATGGGATAAATATGGTTATTTACGTCCTGACCCGTTGCTGTTAGAAGTTCTCCTTTACATAACCCTTTTAAAAATGTTCCATCTAAGCCTATTACCTTCCTACATGAAACCCAACCTTCTTTTAAAGCTTTGAAACATATATAAATCATGCTAATAAAATTACTTCTATCTAGCATACCCTCACTCCCACTTTCATAGAACTTCCAGGATTGGATCTTAAAATCTCATGTGCGTAGTCCCATATCCTAGCATAATGCTCTTTCAACCCACCTTCTATTTCGTCACGCAATAATTTTTGCCCAAGTAGACCTCTACTAACTTTGACCATGTAGTCACGCAATATATCTGCTTGCATGTCTCTTATTCTAAGAAAAGGCGTTGCAATGAGTTGTCTAAGGTACATCTTAGCAATCCATGAGGCTGTCACTAGGGAGCCTGGATTGTAATTCCTACTACAGTTGTGATTATCATTAAGGCTTTTAATTTTAAAAGATGTCTCATTTTGCATCCAAGATGCCCACAATCTAAACGGATAAGAATAACCTACATCTTTGTTTCCACATACAACTAGGAGCCTTTTTGTTTCATTTTTTTATAACTTAAAAGATATCCATTAACTACTCCATAGCAACATATATCAAACTTTAGTTGTGCAGGATTTTCATACCTATCCCCAAGAATTGGTTTCATGTCTTTCCAGTTCATATTTGGATCATGAATTGGATAAAGTTTCCCTTTTTGAGCGTGTTGTGTACCTTCATTATCCTCACAAATGTTTGGATCATCGTTTCCCTCAACCAATGTCTCACCAACATCATCGTCAATGTCATTTTCATAACGAAGTCACGTGCTCTCATAACAAAGTTTATTCAAAAAAGGACCATCATTTGTCCTATTTAAATTAGTAACAAGATCCTCATCTTTAAGGTCTATTGACAATGAAATCTGACAATTCCTCATCTTCAGTACTTGCTTTATAAGTTGTGTCACTAAAATCATTATCTTCATCATTTGAGTATGACTCCATTCTATAAAAGCATATACATCCATTGTTAAAAGGCGAGTTAAAGACTTAAAAGGTATCTAAGATCTAAAAGAATAAAGAAGTTTGAGTTTGATGTTTAAAATGGAAATGCTCCTTTCAAGTTCAAAATATTTGTTTCTTCCAAGTTCAATTACTGAATCATCATTATATTTAACGAGGGCTGTAATCAAACAAATATAAAGTTTTATAAAATTTTGAACATATCATTGAGACGTATTTATTTTTATCAACTTGCCGACATAAACTTTATTCAAAACCGAGCCAGTCAAATTTATGTCGAAACATTCAATAAAAGCTTCACCCGACTTGGTTTTGAACAAAATTTATGTTGGTACATAAATAAAAATAAGTGCGTCACAACAATATATTCAAAATTTTATAAACCTTTATATCTCAAAAGTTATAAAATAAAAACAAAATACATATATCATTAATTATAATAAATTAATATTAAATAAAACTTAAATAGAGAATAGTTTAGAAGTTGGACAAGTAAGACGGTTTGGTGCAAACTTGGATGAGGAAGACGGATTCGATGCAAACTTGGACGCTAAGACAAGAATGAGAGCAATTGAAAAACAGTCGGATCATATGAGATTTGGAGGGGTTAATTTGGATTTCTATCTCCTAATTTGCGTTATTTTGTGAATTTTCATTTTTTATTCTTTTAGTGAGTATTTCACCCTTTTCAAATATAAATTACAATTTAATATACCATTTCTTTGTTTCATTCATTTTCTTCACACTCATCAAAAGTTTCAAAGGTCAACGTACAAAAACAAATATTCGGTAGATACCTGTATTACTGAAAATTTTGGTTGCATGAGAGTTCAGCGACCTGTAGTTCCGTCCTTGACAACTTTTTAGGTAATACAAACAAGCATCTTTGTATAAAATGATCAAAAACATTTTGGATTTTTTGAAAACACAATAATTTGAGTTTAACTCGAAGTCTACATATCTTACACCTAGAAAGTGCATAGGAAATTGCTAGAGGTGGCGGAGTAACAAATGGTGGGAAAACCCCATAGAGCATTGGGTATAAGGCATGTTTCGGAAGGTTACAATAGCCTGGAAAAAGATAAGAATTTCGGGGTACTATTGCGCACCCATTATTACCTTAGACATTCACTTATGAATTTTGAATAAGCCAATAGTTCATTAATCGCCTCTTAATAATGGTGTTGTCATATCCGATGATGAGGACATGATGGTTTAAATGATCTTCTTTTGAATTCTTGAAATGATGAAAACGTCTTGGATTCTCAAAGTCTATAAATCTCACACCTAGAGGGTGTGTAGAAATTGCTAGAGGTGACGGGGTAACAAATGACGGGAAAACTCTGTAGATCGTTGGGTAGTAGGCATGCTTCACAAGATTGCAATAGCCCAGCAAAAATATGAATTCCGAGGCACCATTGCTCATCAGTTATTACCCCGGGCATTCTCTTGTGAATTTTGAATTTCATAGACCCTCGACCGTTTCTCAATGACGTTATTACCGTACCCAATGGTTTAAATGTTATTCCTAGAATTCTTGATATATATGCCTGTCAAGATGAGCAATATATTAAAAATTTAGAGAAAAAAAAGAAGCCAAATTTGAATCCAAAACTAGCAACCCGACCCAATTATGTTTTGACTACGTTGTTGCTTTATTTTTATGTTGATGCAAGGGAACTTTGGTTGCTACTGTTTATCACTGGTCATAACTAAATAATAATTATTTTGTTTCACTTGCAATTAAGTGGTGTTATTTGTAGATGCACCACTAGTCACACCTTGTAAGTTTAATTCACATTACCGTTGCGCTTTAAACTAAACTCCAACAAAATGAACTATATGTAGGTATGTATTCCTACAAGTATAGCTCAAAATTTGAGCACCAATCCTACAAGTACTATGCCTTGATGAAACCGATTTGCATATAAGTATGTATACCCAACTAATCCAACCAAATGAACTAAATATAAGTAGACTTGATGCGGTTTTAATCAACTTTATTTAATATTATTTGCCGTGTCAATAATATTTAAATAGTCATCAAATGATAGGGTATAGTAACTAACCATGAGAGACTAGTTTTTTACCAATGTGGACTTTAAACTCAATATATGAATAGGTAACTATACACTGTTTAGGAAACAAAAATGACAAAAATGAAGAATTGATGTGCCAAACTTGCTAATTAACAAGAACAACATAAGAAAATCAAGCAAATTATGCTTTAAATAAGAAAAAATTACAATTTTTGTCCTTTTGAATATGCGTTTCACTCTTTATCCTTTATTTGTTGATTTGCTCGGTTTTTGTCCTCTGAACTAATGGCCATCCAAAAACCCATTTAAGTCTTGGCATGTGCCTAACATATGAGGGCAAAAATATAATTTTCAATCTATATTATAACGAAAAGAACAAATAAAATATTTTAGGGGTAGACCTATCCCATTAGAAACAACCCTAATCCCAACGCTTCATCTTCATCAGTTAATCTTCAACCATAATCCCAACCACCATCATTCGACCACCATTGAAACAACCTGCAACCGCCGCTTACACCACTCCAACCACTATCTTCATGTTCATAAAAAACCCTGTTCTTCTTTCACCTATTAACCCCGACCCACCACCACCACTACTAGCTACCATTAACAGCGGCAGCCACAGGTAACACAAATACAAACATTAGGATAGTACCGAAGGTGCCGCCGGTAGATTCATCGACGAACATCCACATTCACCAGCCACCATATACCCTTCCATCAAAAGTCATCGGGAGACGGGAAATCATGTTTCCCCCTTTCGACCATTGACATGAATAACCGTAACAACGATCAACCATCAGGAAGACTAACTCGAACACCTTCCCACCATAGACGGCCGCCACCACCAGCAGACTGCTACCACCGTCGCCTGGGTCTCCAAAATCGGGGCTGACAACAACACCACTGCCACCGCCACTTATGGTTATAAATAATCAGATCCTAAAATTATTAAAAATCAATTTTGTTGAAAAGAAAGGCTCAGATCTGTGAAAACCCAATTCGTTACCACCACTACCGATTACCGTTGTCGGTTAAAGCCACCACCGTCACCATCCTTCATGCCTGCCGCTACCATTCTTCATCCCCACTGATGAATGGATCTGGCGAATCGTTGTTCCCGGCTTGTTCTTCCCCTTCTTACTCTTCCATAAAATCCAATCGATGAGGTGGATTTTTAGCTGTATAATCGCAACCCTAGTTTCAGATGTTCGATTGAAAATTAGGTCGAGTGTGTTCGTATTCCATGGCATGGATTTAAGCCCCGAAAGAGGGTCGAGTGTTGTTAATGGGGGTGGTGGCCGACGGTTCTGTTTGTGTCTAGACTCTAAGGTTGAGAGGAAGATTGATATTTTTATCTTTATTTATTTTATATATTAGGTTTTTTAATAATAAAGTTTATAGGTAAAATGACCAAAACACCCTCATGTACATGGCATATGAGTAGACTTAACTAGAAAAAGTGGATGATCGTTGGCATAAAGGACAAAAAACCGAGCGAAACATGCAAATAAAGAATAAAGAGTGAAACTCATTTTTAAAAAAGACCTAATCCATAATTTTGTTGTGCCTATAATATTTAAATAGTCGATGATAGGGCATAATAACTAACCATGAGAGGCTAGTTTTTTTTACCAATGTGGACTTTAAACACAATATATGAATAGTAACTATACACTATTCAGAATACAAAAATGACAAAAATGAAGAATTGATGTGCCAAACTTGCTAGTTAACCTTAAAACTATTTTTATCCAACAAATACAACATAAGAACATCAAGCAAATTATGCTTTAAATAACTTTAAGTGTCAATACAATAACTAACTCATTTTGTTATTTAGAAATTGTATTTTTTTTCTCTTCTTTTATACATATAATTATAACATTTAATCAACTATTATGCATTTCTTTTCACAAGTCAGATAACATTAGAGCTATACATGTTAATAGGGATATTTAATTATAAAATTTAATTAACTGCTAACAATTCTCTTTCACAAGTCGCAAACATCGGATCAATACATGATAACATGGATATATTAATACAAAAAATGTTGTTTCTAGCATTCTTTGAGAAATGGGTGTACCGTATTATTTATAAAGAAGTAGTAATCGGCTTCCATCAAAGCAGGTACCAGTCCATTGATCAATACACACTTTAATGTGTCTTAATCATCCTCGGGAACTCTACCGTATCCCGTAACGTTCAACGCAGTCGTCTTTCTATTTTTCATAAAAGAAATAAAAAACAACTAAAAATTAGAAAAAAATCGTAACACAAATAAAAAATAAATTCATTAAATAATTTTACCATAAACTAGATTTTGGGCCGTTCTCGAGGTTGCTCGAAAGGACAATCCCGAACAAAAGAAACTCAACCGTTTGACAGCAAATGCTGAAAAGCATGCGGTGAGAAGCCTTTATTGCACCTGACCCGTAGCGTGCAACACCATTGTATATAGTATGCCATACTTCAATACATGAGAGTGTAATGAATGACTAGCGATTACCTATACTGAAAAAGGTGAAATGCAAATCATTAAATATTACATGTACTAGATTAAATACCTGAATATATACTGGTTGAGTAAACTACATTAACAAAATAACAAAGCAATGTGAAATACTTATACTAATTTGGTATTAGATGAATGCATATGAAAATGTATTACAACGTTGAATAAATAAAAAAAATTATAAAATAAAATAAAATTTTCATAAATTAAAAAAAAGAAAAAGAAAAAATTAGATGATAAATTTTCATTAATCTCTAAAAATTTCTTTATATACAACATTTTTAGTTACTCTCTTTATCGAATATTAGAAGATTGACTCCGTCTTCACTTTTAATCTAGAAACTGTGACATAAATCTCTAAAATCTGGTCTTGTATATAATTTTTAAAATATATTTAATTAAACTTTTCTTACTAATAACACACGATTATTACTAAAAACATAAATTATTTAGTACTAATATTAATTTGATATAGGGATTTATTATTTTAAGAAGAATAGTGTTTAAAAAAATATTGATACAAGTCATACAAATATTTAAATAAACAATACACAAATTTAAAATAAAAACATTATATTATAAAGCAATATAAATTGAAATGGTTTAAAACAAAGATAAGCAACACACTGGATTCTAAGAGTTTAAAACAACGTTAATCTACAAAAATTGAAAAAATACTTTAAAACATAAAAAACATTATCTTAAATATAAAAAACAACTTTACTTTTCCAAAGAAGCAAAGCATCCCAAACAACATGAAACCATTGTAGGTTTTGAGATAGTAGCGATCGTCAGATATTTTGGCTTCCCTTTTTCAAAGCAACACAACATCCTAAACAGACATTAAATCATTATAGGTTTTGGATAGTAGCGACCGTTAGATATTTTGGTCACATTCACATGTTCTTTTTCCTGAAAGGTATTTATCTAGATTTGATGCATGTGAGCATGTGGCATCGCATGACTATTAATGAAAATTACCGTTGTTTGATGGTTGTCCAAAACTTATAACATTTAAAAAATTTTTTATGTGAAATAAACCAAGTTTAATAAAAAAACATAAGATAGTAAGATTACATAAAAATTAGTTTCCAAGCTTTTAAGCATGTTATCATATTTTTTTTATTGAATACAACAGAATTTATAATTATAGTAAAAAAAAAGACTATCTTGTATAAGTTATTAAATCGTAAAAAACAAGGAAACGTTATATTAAAATTTTAAAATAAATATTGTAAAAGGACCTCATTAAGAAACAATTCTTTTAGTTAAAATTAAATATTACGGGGAAAATCATGTTAGTAAACTCATAAGTAAAGGTGTTAAAATCATGAAAATTAATATTAATTTTTTATTTAATAATACTTATTAACAAAGATAGTTTAAGAAAACAACAATATTTTTTAATTTCAAGTTGAGAACTTGTAAACAAAAGAAGACAAATTTGAAAAAAAAATGAAAAATAATTACGGTGGTTACGGTGGTTAATTAAGGTTAAATGATGTTTTGCAAAGTGTCACAAAATGGGCCAAATAGGTGCCACTTGGCACAACAACGTTTTTGTTTATTATAATATAGATTAAACATAAATGCTAAACACAAAGTTGGAAGGACACATATCAAGTGAGGTGGCGGAGTGCGCATTTCATGGGTTTCACCCATTAACTCCGTGAATCGATCCCACGAACCCATCCGACATATTATAAATTAGATTTATTGTTACACTTGAAACATGTAAGCCCATAAATTGTTATTTGATACACAGTTTTTCCTTTTAGGAGTTGCTCATTATTTTTTTTGAGGTTGATCAAAAAACCATCGACGTCTTACCCATAAAATTGTCTCTTGCTATACCCAATAAGAGATCCGGTCACGGGTATGATCCCTCTAAGACAATATCCGTGCTATACCCATAAACCCTATAGTACCGGTTTTTGGTCGGTACCTGTTGACCAACTTTCCATTAACTGTTATTTGACTCATTCAACCATGCTAACCCTGACTCCAAGTTTGACCCATAAATAAGTTTATGTTTAACCAACTTTTTATGAATGACAAGATATTATTAGAAAGAAAAAACATAAAACTAATTAACTAAACAAAACACCACCACCTATTATGTTAGGTATTAGTCATAAGTTATAACCAATTAATATGGTACAACTATGGTTAAACTTAGGATATTACGGTTGGTTCTTGATAGGGTCATCATCATATTATTGTGAAAATATTTATCTCTTGTTTAAACTTAGTGATACGAATATGAAGAGGTAGGTCCCAGCAGAGCCCAATTGGACCTGCAAGACTCACCTCAAAGAGGGACGTCTGCGCAGTTGAACCCGCAAGACTCACCTTCAACAGGGACGTCTGCGCAAAGGCTAAACTCGCAACCCCTTGAAGAGGGACGTCTGCGTAGAAACCAACTGGGCCCGCAGGACCCACCATGCTCAGAGACGTGACGTCCTTACGCGCAGTACGCAAGCTGTTCCCGCAGGAAAAGCCTCCCAATGGTGAAGTACTCCGCCTGTTCCCGCAGCTGCGGATACAAGCCATCAGGGAAGGCTACCTGCGCAGCAAAGTTACACGCACAAGGCACTTAACTCTTAAATAATTCAGTAATGTCACCTGAAGAATGAGTGAGCAAGCCGGGAGAACTCCCGCCCAAATGAGCCAGTCCGTACGATACTGGAGGATCTTTTATACTGTACCTGACGAGGTATGGACAAAAGATCTGACCAAGGATACGACAGCTCACTGACAACAGTATGACGAGCAACACGCTCTTGTACTGTATGTCACTATTAGCCGCTGCCTACTCACCAACCTGTCGGAAGACGTGCATGGCATGGCCTGCAGTTGGTGGAACAGGAATAGTATACAGCCGGCCTGGTCACTATCAGCCGCTGCTTATCCACCAACCACCAGCATGGCATGTGCGTAGCCCACAGTTGGCAGAACAGGAACACTATTCAGCCGGCTGTACCTTCTTGGAAACCTACCTTCGGCTATAAATACTCCAACACCTTGGAATGGTATGATTATCTTATATCTTATCTCATATCTCATATCTTGATATATTACCTGATATCTGCTCTAGTCATTCTCTTAATATACACTTGTATTCAGAGCAATCTAGTCTGATTCTCACGCCGGAGGGTGGTCACAAGGAGGTACCCCCCCCTTCTCAGTGACGAGCTCACGGTGTCTGTTTTGCAGGTCATCAGAAGAATAACCATCTTTGCCGGACCTAACCCTCGTGGGAAACATCTACTTGACCCTAAGATTATCTGTAATCTGCCGGGGTAACTTAGTGTTTCTTCATTGGCGCCATCCGTGCATAAAAGCTAGAACTAATTTTCAGTTTTTTCAAAACCTTTGGAAAGATGGTTAAGGTTACTCTGGTCCCAAAACCAACGAGTGACCAAGAAACCCCGGTAACCACAACACCAGCTACTGGGGGGAATACCGGTGACTATACAGTTTTTACGAACACTACCCCGGTTACCCAAACCGGGGCAAGTGCAGTAAAATTTACGAACACTACCCCAGTTACCCGAGCTGGGGCAAGTGCAGTAAATAATCTCTCAGTGGGATTCACCGATACCCAGTTAGAAAGACAACGGACGAGGCTCCCCCGCCAAACACTCGATGAAGTTAAAGCGTGGGCGGAAGCACGTCAAAAAGAATTCCAAGCTGAGTTGGATGAACGCTTACGTTCACTCCAACAGGCTGATGAATTCGGAGAGTACTTGGACGATGATTCGGAGGAATCCGATAATGACGCAAACCCTCGTCATAGGGCGAAAGGGAAGCGTAAGGAAACGGACTCCCAACCGAGAAGGCATTTTGGAGAAACCTTCAAACCAAAAAACGCGGGTGGAAACCCACGTGACTTCTCCAAAACATTTAGACCAACTGCTGCAAAGGCGGGAACGTCCAAATTTGCAAGGGACATTGCGGAAACAATCGCCCCGAAAAGTGCCAAACAGATGTCCAACATCGGCACTTACGATGGTATATCTGATCCAGACGATCATTTGAACAGATTCATAGCGGGGGCAACCGTCAGTAGTTGGACGGAACCTACGTGGTGTTACATGTTCCAAATGACGCTTGTTGGGGCAGCTAGAGCGTGGTTCGATCGTCTACCGGTCCACCACATCTACGATTGGGCAGACTTCCAGCAGAAGTTCAGCCAACACTTCAGCCAACAAAGAAAGTATACCGAAGAGCAATGGACAATCCTCAACTGCATCCGAGAGGAAGATGAGTCTTTACTAGACTTCATCACGCGCTTCAATTCAAAGAAGCTAAGTCTGGGCACTATTAGCGAAGATCTTGTTCGCGCTGCATTCATCCAGGGCACAAAAGACCCAGAGCTCATCCGCACCTTAACAGGTAAAGATGGTATGCCATCCACATGGGATGCCATCATGACAGCAGCTAAACGTTTCGCGGAAACGGAAAAGCAACTGGGTATAGATCTTCCCCAAAGCACAAACCTCTACACCCAGAAAACAAGAGAAGACAACGTCCTTACCGCCAGACTAAACAAAAAGCGGAAGCTAGGCATTTGGCAGTCAAGGGTAAACTTTGACACCTCATCCGGCTTGCAACATCGGTTAGGCGGAAGGGATAACGTACAGTCGAACCAGAACTCCAGATGGACGCCACTCACCAAAAGCGTCACCGAGATATTCGCCACTGAGAAGCTCCCAAGGCCAAAGGCTCCAATAATCCGACATCGTCACAATGCTGATCGGAGCAAATACTGTGACTTTCACAGGACAAAAGGCCACAACACTGAAGAATGCACAGACGTGAAGGACATCATCGAAGCATTTGTCAGAGATGGGACGCTCGCGCACCTCGTGGCGTAACGAACGCTGAGCAGGCTGATGCGTGTAGAACCCCTGTTGGGGAAAACACGAATAAAACTGCAGCTTCAATGTTGGAGACAACATACTGCGTAAACAACGAGATTCCGAACCAAGTGCATATCGGCTCGAAAGGCTCGATGACACTCCCAAGAACATGGAAGGGAGCTCAATTACACAATTTGCATGTAGATCAATTCCAAACTTGTAAAAGAAAAGGCACAGAGTCACTTCTAATGGAAATGATTCTCCTTATCACATTGACGCTGATGGTCTTACATTTATACTTATGAACTTTCCACACTGATATGCCGGTCTTCACCGCATACATAAGTGGGGAAAGAAGTCGTTGCGTGTGGAAGGTGGCAAAAACCCGCATAAACACAAAAAACGGCAAACCTTCACGCAGGTCAATCATAGGTAAAGTTTGGTCATCCCACTAAATGAAAGTGCCGGTCTTACCCGCACAAATCATGATAGAGGAAACCGAACTAACCTATTGACAACCACGCGTCGAACGGTTAATTTATTCAACACTGATATGCCGGTTTTCACCGCATAAATAAGTGTAAAGAAATCGTTGCGTTTGGACGGCGGCAAAACCCGCGTAAACACAATAAATGGAAAACCTTCACGCAGGTCAGTTATAGGAAAAGTTTGGTGATCCCGCTAAATGAAAGTGCCGGTCCTAACCGCACAAATCATGATAGAAGAAACCGAACTAACCTATTGACAACCGCGCGTCGAACGGTTAACTTATTCAAAATACTTAGAAAATTTCTAACGGAAGGATGAGGAAAACCTCCACGCAGGACAGATATAGGTGAAGTTTAGCCATCCGACCAAGTGCAAGTGACGGTCTTACCCGCACAATCACGAAGGAGGAAGCAAAACTTCAACCTATTATCTACCACGTTCAAAGGTTAACTTATTCAAAATACTTAGAAAATTTCTAACGAAAAGATGAGGAAAACCTCCACGCAGGTCAGATATAGGTAAAGTTTGGCCATCCTAAGTGCAAGTGACGGTCTTACCCGCACAATCACGAAGTAGGAAGCAAAACTTCAACCTATTATCTACCACGTTCAAAGGTTAACTTATTCAAAACACTTAGAAAATTGCTAACGAAAAGATGAGGAAAACCTCCACGCAGGTCATATATAGGTAAAGTTTGGCCATCCTAAGTGCAAGTGACGGTCTTACCCGCACAATCACGAAGTATGAAGCAAAACATCAATCTATTATCTACCACGTTCAAAGGTTAACTTATTCAAAACACTTAGAAAATTTCTAACGAAAAGATGAGGAAAACCTCCACGCAGGTCAGATATAGGTAAAGTTTGGTCATCCTAAGTGCAAGTGACGGTCTTACCCGCACAATCACGAAGTAGGAAGCAAAACTTCAACCTATTATCTACCACGTTCAAAGGTTAACTTATTCAGAACACTTGGAAAGTTGCTAATTTAAACTAAAGTATGCATGAGTAAGTCATATAACGTTTATTAAGCAAGTCATCCGCTGAAAGTAGCGGTCCTACCCGCACAAAGATTTGTATTCCATAATAATTCAAAGTATTACAAGAATGGCCGGGTAACTACCCGCCAACATGAATATAAATCTATACAATGTAAACCTATCCTAACAGTGGGAAGGGATCTTAAGGTTCAAGCTTCAGGACCACTCCCTCCAAACCCACTTGTACCCGCACCATCAGTTGGCTGTGGCGGTTCAAGGAAGGTCTTTAGAATGGCTAGCCCATCATCAGCAGCAGCAACTTCGTTCACCTTCTCCACCACCGGATGCGGGAAGGCGGCATACTGGTTCACTGCTTGGTCATATACAGCTTCAGTATCCACATCATATAAAGGGAAGTTGGAAGGCGGGATGCCTTTCTCAACGAACCCTAGACCAAGCAGGAAGCCGGCATTTTCCCCATCCTCATGAGAAGCGTTGAGGGCTGCGCTCATGGCATCGTCGTATGATGTGTCTGTGAAGACTCGATGCACAACCTACAAGAAAAAATACAAGTATCAAAACCTTTTCTATGTACAAAGAAAAGCGTAAAGATATTATGAAATTACGCATACCTGAGACAACGCTTCTCGAAGAAGCCATTCCTTGGCAACCAGAGCCTCTTGGAGGGCAGCTTGAGCTTGGTTACGGGCGCGTTCGGCTTCACTTTTGTTAAGGTTGGCGAGCAACACTTCCTTAGCAGCAGCCTCTTCAACGCCCTTTAGCTTCCGCTCAGTGTGGTCAAGCACGCCCCTCTGGTCCAAGATCTTGGAGCTTCTTGGCGTCTTCCATAGCCAAGGCATCATGAGCCTGCTGGAGCCTCTCTAGCTTGGCTTTAAGCTCCTCATTCTCAATGCGTAGAGGCTCAGCAACAGCTTCAGCCTTGGTGGCCCTCTTAGTTGCGTTCCGTGCAGTTTCCTTAGCCAGCCGAAGCTGTTCATTAACAGCTTGGGCAGCCTTGTAACGGGCCTCGAGACGGGCCTGAACTTCAACTTCAAGGGCTTGGAATGCCTTCTCCTTTTCTGCAGCCACTGCGGCAAGCCTCTTGTTCTCCTCCCGGATGGCCCGCGCCTGAGCCACTTCCAGGCTACGCGCCGTCTTTAACTTGTCGTTTTCACGACAAAGTAACTCGACGCGCGGCTGCACCCGGGCAAGGAGAATCCGCAGTTCATTCGACAGCCTACCCTCCTGGTAGCTGGACATGGCTTCCCCACAGCGCACCGGCGGGGGCGGAGTGGCGCGCCCATTCGACGCATTCTACGGGCGTCCGAATGGTTGTTCCTCGGCGGATGTTCCATCGTGGAACATACACTTCATTGGAATCCGACACTGCAAAAGCAAAAAGCAGTTAGGAAAAGATGATAAAAAATATATATATATATATATATATATATATATATATATATATATATATAAAATAAAGGCCAAAATAACCCTACGCACCTGTAGGGTCGACGACAGGCCTGTAGCCGCCAAACCCATCACCTGAACCTAACGGATATCCATCCAAGAGGTCAGGCAGATGGGAAGGAGGCAGAGATTGGCTTGACGCCCCAACCCCGGACATACCTGAAGGACCGGCCGTAGTCGCCGGCGCCGGAGGAGGCATAGCGGAGGCCGCCTTGGTAGAAACCAGCGGAGGTGAACTCACCGGAGGTGAACTCACAACCGCGGCCGCGGCTGCGGAAGAATCCACAGTAACATTCACCGCCGGCTCAGTGAGGGAATCAGTGAATATGGCACTGACAGCCGGCGGAGATGTCATCACAGTTGGAATAGTTGGCTCAACCGGGTGAGCAACTGAACCAACTGAAGCAGGCGCAGACGCCTGGGTCATCGCCTCAGGTAGGTTGACCAAACCTACCTTCATGGGTCTAGAACTGCTACCTCCCGCTCCACCCTGGAATGCGGTAGCATCCACGCCTGCACAAAGATGATATAAGTATAATGGTGGAAAGTTATGCAGTAAAAGTAAAGGAAGATTATACTTACGGGTTTTCTTGAGCCTAAATGTGAGAACAGGCGGGGACGAACCAGATGGAGCCGGCCTCTTCATACCGGTCACCGTCGTCGTCCTGGGCTGCTCGGAGGTGACAGTCGTCTCAGCCTCCGGAGCAGTGGTCTCAACACCACCTGGGTTCCCCGCCGCCTCCTCGCTCTCGGTCTCCGAGTTTAACCGGTTCCCCGGATCGGCAGTGGAGGCAACTTTCGCCTTCCCCTTCCCGCCGGCAGCCTTCTTCCTCGCCAATAAAGGACCATCTGCGGATTCCTCATCAGAAGATGACAAAATTAGAGGAATTCCCGCAGAGGTTTGAGCATTAAGAGGGCGAGGGTCAAAAAGTTCTTTACCTGGCCGCCTGGCGCTCAGGATCTCGTGGCCTGGCGGGTAGACCTCCACGAACCGATCCGCCGTTTGCTCAAGGATGGGCAACTCGTGCTCATCTAGAGCACGAGTACCCATCCGAGCGGGACCATCACTCTCCCGCGGCTGCAGGAGAGACTGCAAGTCGTTTCCCTCTGAAATAAAAAAAGAAACAGTTAGAAGAAAAACCTATATCCACAAAGAAGACAGAGCATACCGTAAGGGACAGAGTTCAAACCGTATTCGAGGACGATGGGAATCTGTGACGCCTCCTTCCACACCCGGCTCATCCCGAGCATCACCATCCCGGACTCCGCAAAGCGGTACACCGGAGTCTGGATCCGGGAGATCTTGGCGAACCACTCCGCCTCCTGGTGGTTGAGGGCGTGAAGGGCGGGGAGTGCTCTCCCATTCTTAAACGTCATCGCAAGGGGGACGACGCGAGCGGAGATATAAAAAAACTCCCGCTTCCACGACCGAAGACTGCGCTCGGTAGCGCAGATCTTCAAACCCTTGATCCGATTGACCAAGGTGTACCACCCCTGGATGCACCTCCAGGAATAGAAGGTCATCAACCGATCAACGTGGGGCTCCACGCCCAGAATGAGGCACACCCACTCAAAGTGGCGGATCTTGGCGATCGCCATCGGGTGTAACTCAGTCAGATGCACACCGTGTCTCTCCAGAACACGGTATACAAATTTCGTCAATGGGAACCTGAGATTCCCATAGACGAAGAATGCAGCGTACACCCCTACTTGCCCTTGGGGGCATCGTACACCGTCTGGTGTGGCTCCGGAAACTCAGGCTCGAACGGCTCGAGCATGAACTTCCGGACGACGTACTGATAGAGGTCGGCCGCAAGAGCACACTGGCACTCGCCAGCAGTACTCTTGTCATCCTTATCGGAAGTGGACGACGGATTCTCGACGAACACGTCAGACTCCTCGGCAAAAGAAGACATTCTGGAAGGATGAAAGGCAACGATTTCAGAGAATATTCGCCGGAAATCGCTTAGAAGGAGAAGATAGAAGTGAAAGTGTGGATTACAAAGGACCCTCTCCCCCTTTATATACTCATCGCAATAAATGCGATGAATTTAATGCGGAAGAGAGAGAAATCACAGGTGTAATGAAACTATGACACGTGGCAAAGACCAAGCTGGCAACAGCTGTCGAAAGGACGCATGCCATAAATTTCGCGGCCACGCGCACGAAAACTCGCGCCCACGCGCCTGAAAAAGCGTCTGGAATGACCATGTACTGTCACGTCGCCATAACTTCCTGCACGTCCTGACACTGTCAGAAGAAACCGTCGGACGACGTTTCAACAGTTTGGACTGTTCTTATCCTTTCACCAACTCTTCGAATTTCAAAAAGATTCAAAAGTAAGCGGGAATATACCCCTTACATTGGCAACCAAGTAACTATAAGACAGGTGCGAATACAGTGTTAAGGCAAAACCCTTCACATACTTAGCACCTGCAGGGAATTGAAGCCAAGAATACCTCGGCAACCAAGTAACCATAAGACGGGTGCGAATACAGTGTCAAGGCAAAAACCTTCACATACTAAGCACCCGCAGGGAATTGAAGCCAGGAATACCTTGGAAGTAAAGTAACTATAAGACGAGTGCGGGTACAGTGTCAAGGCGAAACCCTTCACATACCTAGCACTCCGCAGGGAATTGAAACCAAGAAGGATCTTCTGGGCCATGCTTGCGGAAACGGGAATAACATCCCCGCATAGCGGGAACGTCGAGAACTAGATTGTTTGAAGCTCCAAGATGGAATTGGTGGTTTAAACATAATTGATCACTATGTTCAAAATTACCAAAACCTCATGGAGAATCTACACAAGTGGGACTCAACGCTCCTGACTTGCGAGGAGGTTACAGACCTACCCGCATCATACCCAAAGATCAAGCAGGAAAGTCGGGAATTTCTGCACGTGACATTAGGACTTCCGCGGGAAGAATCCCCATGGAAAACCTTAAAACTAAACCCTTTTCAAAACCCTTTGCCTAAGTCCAAAAGTTCACCTCACTTATTAACAATTCATGAGAAGAACATTGGACTGGGGGGACTTGAAGAGGTAGGTCCCAGCAGAGCCCAGTTGGACCCGCAAGACTCACCTCAAAGAGGGACGTCTGCGCAGTTGAACCCGCAAGACTCACCTTCAACAGGGACGTCTGCGCAAAGGCTAAACTCGCAACCCCTTGAAGAGGGACGTCTGGTAGAAACCAACTGGGCCCGCAGGACCCACCATGCTCAGAGACGTGACGTCCTTACGCGCAGTACGCAAGCTGTTCCCGCAGGAAAAGCCTCCCAATGGTGAAGTACTTTGCCTGTTCCCGCAGCTGCGGATACAAGCCATCAGGGAAGGCTACCTGCGCAGCAAAGCTACACGCAGTAATGTCACCTGAAGAAGGAGTGAGCAAGCCGGGAGAACTCCCGCCCAAATGAGCCAGTCCGTACGATACTGGAGGATCTTTTGTACTGTACCTGATGAGGTATGGACAAAAGATCTGACCAAGGATACGACAGCTCACTGACAACAGTATGACGAGCAGCACGCTCTTGTACTGTATGTCACTATTAGCCACTGCTTACTCACCAACCTGTCGGAAGACGTGCATGGCATGGCCTGCAGTTGGTGGAACAAGAATAGTATACAGCCGGCCTGGTCACTATCAGCCGCTGCCTATCCACCAACCACCAGCATGGCATGTGCGTAGCCCACAGTTGGAAGAACAGGAACACTATTCAGCCGGCTGTACCTTCTTGGAAACCTACCTTCGGCTATAAATACTCCAACACCTTGGAATGGTATGATTATCTTATATCTTATCTCATATCTCATATCTTGATATATTACCTGATATCTGCTCTAGTCATTCTCTTAATATACACTTGTATTCAGAGCAATCTAGTCTGATTCTCACGCCGGAGGGTGGTCACAAGGAGATACCCCCCCTTCTCAGTGACGAGCTCACGGTGTCTGTTTTGCAGGTCATCAGAAGAATAACCATCTTTGCCGGACCTAACCCTCGTGGAAAACATCTACTTGACCCTAAGATTATCCGTAATCTGCTGGGTAACTTAGTGTTTCTTCAGAATAGATAAAGAAAAAAAAAGAGGCTAGCAAATTTGGCTGTCATATGCGCCCATTGTAAACTGTGATCAAGTAGAACTCGAACTTGACCATTCTCTGGCTAGAAAGTTTAAAGTAATTTTACTAAGATGATGTATTACATGCCATAACAGTAATATGCCAAACTTCTCGAACATTTTGTGCAAAAGAAATCAATAGCATTAAAGTGAAAACAATGAATGTGATATAAATTGAAAATTAAAGAAATGAATAATGAATTACCATTATAATTCCGAGACCACCTATTCCAACAACCAATAACTTGATCTTTATGTTTTATGACCAAATATATCCGTAGAAAGAGTGAGCTCCTGATCCTCCATCATATAAATAAGTTATTAAGAATCCAAACAAAGCAAATGTTAAGAGGCAGTGACGCATTGATATTAAATCTACTTGTAAATCAACATAGGTTTTAAGAATTGCATAATTCACAATATAGCAAAAATTAAAATTCTATTATCATGTTTATATAAGTATTTTTCATTCAGTTACTATATACTAACAATAATAATGTAGATGTGTGTTTCAGTGTTTGAAATAATCAATAAATATACCTGAATCTCAAAAGCAGTATCCGGTGAAGGTGATAGCCGCTTAGGAAAGAAAAGATTAGAGAACTCATGTCCTCATGAAGGAATGAAGATGAGAGTGACTGACTTTTAAATATTAAGATGAGGGATAAAATTTTACTTCGGCTAATACTGTTTCTTTTCACTTTTACTCTATTAATTATGACTGTTCAATGCTATGCAGTAGGCATGCCTGCATACCCTGCAATGCTGCAGGTTATGGACTACTTGTACAACTGTATGTGCCGACTTGTCTTTTTCTCTATTTTTTTAACAGCCAAACAAACATAAAATATACTTGACCAAATAACAAAAGTCCGGTTGGCCCAACTCATACGTACGGAGTCTTTAAGCGCCTCTAAGTTATCTCTAGTTTCGAGGAAAACTATCCGCCCGAAGGCCCACGAGTGGTAAAACCCAGATGCCCTCATGATCGAACTAAAAATCACAAAGATCTCAGTCTTCTTTCGTTGAGTCATCCATGTCCCTCTAAAGTGTTGTAAGTAAGAATTAAACTTGAGTTATATATACAACTAGTTTTTCTACCCGACGCGTTGAGTAGGGGTAGCTGGCAAAACCCCAGCGTTGAAACACTGACGTTAATTAAACCCGAACGTTACGATGATGATTCGACACGAATTTGGTCAGTATCAGCTGCATTTGTTATGATATAGACACCATTGGTAAAATTTGAGCGTTAAAACCCAAAAAGTTAATTTGCATTAACATAAAAAACATTAACATATAAGAAAACAAAATATTTCAGGCAATGTTTATTTGGTTGGCACACCCGGACTTTGGTAAAATCCAAGCGTCGTGGTCTTGAGCAATAAGGCGGTAACTTAACAAGAATTCTTACAGTAACAGAAATTAAAAACAAAAAATATAAAAATTGAGGTGGACCATCAACCAAATTTGGGGGGGGGGGGGGGGGGTCGGTCGTAAAATTGTGCATTGGTAAAACCCGAGCATTGTCGGACATGGACTTTCAATAAAGCCGCGAGTACACGCGAACTCGGTCAAGTTTCTTTCATGTTTGTTATGGTACTGAAACTAGAACAAAAAAAAATTAATGTTTGGTCGATTTCCATTACGTTTATTATGGTAACTAAACTAAAAAAACAATATTTATCGATTAATACGATGCCACAAAGTAGCCCAATAAACCAATTACGACACCATAGTCCTTATTTATATTATAGTAATTATTATTGTTCCCTACTCTTGTTTTCTATCAACCAAGAAGACTTCAAAACGATTTCCGTTTCCGAGTTCAACATTCAAGAACACAACTCATAATTAAAGATTATAAATCTAGTTTGTTTTTCTCCAACAGTGACATCACACCTAAAAAAAAAAGCATAATAATAATAACGATGGTTTGATTCCAACATATTTATTGATTTTTTTCCTATTACATAGCTCAAATCGATTGAAAGTATTGTTATTGTGCCGCTTCAGTTTTTTCTAAGGTTTAATATGTTTGTTTGATTGTTCATATGATTGGGCATAAAAGGCTTTTTAATAAATAAAAAGGCAAAGTAACCGGCTGCACCAGTTACAGATTATTTTTTTTAAAAGATTTCACATTTATGTTAATTTTAACAAATTAAGAGACTTTTATATGCAAAAGTTGAATTGAGAGACTTTTGTGAACAAAAACAGAACGTTGGTTGGCTTTGTACGATAATAAACTTTAAAGTTAAACCATAATTGCACATTTTGTAAAGTGTTCGCATCGAGTCCGAGATACATGAACATGCAATTTTTTATTTATACCTTTTAGGTTCACAACTTTGCATTCCACCATATTGATTCATATGATGAAAAAACTCCATTCATATGTTAGGATTCGTAAATAACTATTTTGTTTTGTATAATACGTAAAAGGTACACTTCATTTTATATTGAAAAATACCATTAAGATACATTTATTAATTTTGATGTTTATTTAATAAATATTTTTTTTGTTACATAGTTTTTCCGTTTTTGTTTGTTTTTCCTAACCTTTACTTAGTTCGCAAGTACCGCAGTACGACTGCTCGGGCTTAGGGATGTTCATGGTTCGGTTCAACCAGTTATGATTAAATTTTGGATGAAACATTAATTAACTACAATTTAAAAAAAAGAAAAACTGAACCATCCTGGTTGGTTGGGTCGACCAAATTGCGTGGTTCTCATAGTTCTATAGTTTGCCATTTCTGTTATTGAAGGTTTAGCTTTTCTAGACTGTTTTCTTTAAAAGCATTTTTTTTATTAATTTTTTTTCCAGAATATAAGACTGTTACATATTTTATATTTTTAAAATGAAAAGTTATATAAATAAGAAAGTGTTCAACGACCGGTTTTAAGTTACAAACCGTAACCTTCGAGCTATTAAAATTGAACCATGATAATCACACTCATCATCGCACCTTGGTGGCTGGGTGCATGGACCTTTGTTATTTTGTAATTCAGTGCTGATCGGAGGGGATTCTTAATCTTGTAGTTAGTAGTTAGCACTGCTTAATTTTCCTTTTGCCCAACTCATAAGCCCATTGTTTGTTCTCAACTCCTTGGGCTAATGCTATTAGTTCATTTTTTCAACTATAAAATAGACAGATATATGTTTTAGTTAACTAATAATTTAGTAATCTAATACTTTTGTCTGTTTAAATGACTACTGACAACTCTTTTTAGAGTTTTCTAAGCATTTTGTTTAGAATATAAATACACAAACATAAGTGAACACGAAAATGTTCATTTTCTTTACAAACACAGATAAGAAAATTAATTCATGCATATTTGATTTTCAAACTTTTTGATTTTTTTTCCTAATGAATGTACTGTATATTTGGTCAAGCCTTGCAAACTTGCAAAATCATGCTTGGTTTTGGGACTGGATTGTCATTGTACCTAAGCGAGTATGTGTTTCTATTAATTGAACACAATATGTAATTGAATTGGAACCTTGTTTGATTAGTTGTAAATGAGTCTTCTTTTAATATCCACAATTTAGTTGCATTTTGTACACATCCAAAGCCATAGTCTTTGAAGACTCGGTATTCATAACATCAAGGATAATAGATAATATTTTGTTGAATTTGTGCGCAAAACCATTAGTGAAAGAATTATGAGAATAGAATCGAGTCAATATGTAAATATTGAAGAAAATTTAAAATCTAATTAAAGAAATCAAGAAAATATTTATCGACATGCAAGAGCAATCACATAAAAGAGGTTCCATCCAAGGCTTTTGGTCTGATGGTATGGTCTCCCCCTTATATTCTAGAGATCAATGGTTCAAATTCTTCAATGTGCATATATAGGTTATATAGGTGAATAATATATATATTTAAGAGTGTGACGGTTTGCTTATTAAAAGAAACACACACACGCATAAAAAAAGGTGATGATCGTTGATCGTTTGACACTGATTAGATTGTTTTTATTCTTTTAGTGATCAAGAGCAAACTTCTTGATACCATGATAGTTTTGAGATTTAGTTAGAAAGCGATAAAAAAAATATAGAGAAAGACCATCTCATGTTGTTTCATTGTTGACACAAATATATTCTAAATACGAAAGGACGTGTGATGCATCACAACATTATTATCATTTAAAACACTATTGTACGAAAGACCTATCTAACTAACTTTAGCAAGTACTAATGCCACATGCCAAATAAAGGATAGATAAAAATCTGTAGTAGATTATAATTTCAATAATGTTAAAAAAAGTTTGGTTACAACGGTTTTGTCTTTGATTATTTAAAGCTTTATGTTAGGGGGGGGGGGGGGGTGAAAATGTTAACCGGAAAGAGGCAAATCACGTCACATAAGCTCTTACCTAGCAAACGTGTTTTCATTTTTCCATTCATAGTTATGTGACATGTGAGTAAAATGAGCAAAATAATCATCAAGTGAAGTGAAATACTTAGTTATTAATCTATAAAAAATTAAATGAATCATTCTAAAATCCCTCACGCCTATCATGGCAATCACAATCCCCTGGTTTGGCGCTCGTGATCCTTTGACATAGCCCTTTGACAAGCCATAACGCACTCTAAATCCAGATCCAAGAGTTTTATTTCCAAATAATCACAATAAAAGCACCACTTGAAGCATCCGACGACTGATTACTATGTATTTCCAAATAATCACAATAAAAGCACAATAATAAAAAGTACGATTACAACAGTTGTTCCCACATTTATCTAAATCCATGTACCGTCCCTTCCAAATAATCACAACTAAAACACTTCTTTAAGCTTCCAACAACCGACAATCACATTTTTCTTAACAACAATATTTCATTCAAGAACTAAACAACACTAGCAAGACGCTAGACACTGCAATCCCAAAACATTTACACAACTATGAAGAAAAAACACAACATCAAATCAAAAAACAAAACTCACACCAAACCCTTAATTCTAGTGAAAGAGATTCTGCCCTATTCTTTACCCATAGGAAGCTCAAGCATTTATACCCTCCAAGATTCGATTTATGGAAGGTCGTTTGTTGTTAAAGATAGCCTCGCTTTAACCAACAGTTATTTCTCAACTCTCGAAAGTTTTAAAATACAGATAAAAGAAAATAAAGTTAAAGGGCTAAACATTAAACACCATCAAACCCAAAGGACTAAAAAGAAAATACAAATCAACGATTTAACGCTCTCTTCCAAACACACCCAAATCACTAAATCCGATTATTATTACTATTCCCTTCTGAATTTTCAACAATTAACCCTTAAATTCACGATTAATCTCCAAATTAACCCACAAATCGGTACCTCGATCCGTAAATTTGCTTCAGGTAACCTTCAATTCGATCCCAATTCAATAAATCGACGTAATTTCGTTTCGTAATCGTTAATCGGCGATTCCGATGATACCAATTTCAATCGGAATCTTGAAATTATGTAATTTGGATTGTGTGTTTTGAGAATTATAGGTTGATTTTGCGAAATTGTTTGTGGGTTTTGAGAATTTTAGGTTAAATGTGCGAAATTGTTTGTGGGTCTTGAGAATTTAAGGTTAAATTTGCGAAATTGTGTGTGGGTTTTGAGAATTAAAGGTTAAATTTGCTTTTGATTTGCAGGTGGTGTGAGAAATATGCAGAGTCAAATAGTGTGCAGTGGTTGCAGAAGCATATTGTTGTACCCTAGAGGAGCTTCTAATGTTTGCTGTGCCTTGTGTAATACTGTTACCTCTGTTCCTCCTCCAGGTAATATTACCCGAGATTTGTTAAACCATAGAAATAAATAAGGTCGTTATTTGAAATAAAGGAACAAAATTAAAGGTGAAAAATAAATGAAATATAGGGGACAAACAGTAAGAAGTCTAGGATCTTAGATATATAAATTTGAGAAAAACAAAATAATAATTTTCTTGACATATAGGGATTTGGCTAACTTGTCTTATCCCACGCAATCTCCACCGTCTTGTGGGTTGCTAGGAAATTACCGTCAACATTGAAGGCTTGTTAATTTTATGATAACCAACTTTGGGTGATTTTGTCATTTTGATTGTTGTTGTGATGAAAATGTGTAGTTCTTCTTTGCTATACTAAACCTTAATGTATTACATGATACTCACTTGTCAGTTGTGAAGTGCATTGTTTCTATTTATTGTAGTCCCATGAAAATTGGAAGATGTTCTTTTTCTAGAACTTTCAAGTTAAATTTACATATCATCATTACATAAAGTTAATGGTATTGACTGGGTTGAAAGATATTCTTTATTTTGTATGTATTAAAGGGTATATGTGATGATCTATATGCGAAATGTGTAGTTTGTTTTTTATGCTATGTTAAACATTAATGTGTTACAAGATACTCACATTGTCACTTGCAAATTGCACTATTTTCTATTTAGGGAAGTTCCAAGAAAATTGGAACATTTTATTCTTCTAAAACTTTCAAGTTAAGGTTACATATTTACTCGTCATCACCATTACATTTTTTGTGTTGGTTGGTTCCGAAAGATTTTCTTGTATATATGACAATCGATCAAGATATGTAGCTCAATCTTTAGGCTATAATAAACCTTAATGAATTACAAGATAGTGAGATATTCACCTGTCACTTGCAAATTGCATTGTTTTCCATTTAAGGATGTCACATGAAAATTAGAACATTTTCTCTTTTTTTTTTCCTTAAAAACTTTTTAAGTTAACGTTACTTATTTATCCGCCATCTTAATTACATAAAGTTAATGGCTGCGATCAGGTTGAAACAATTTTCTTTATTTTGTATGTATTAAAGATATGTATGATGATCTTTATGCGAAATGTGTAGTTCGGCTTTTATGCTATACTAGACTATAACGCGTTCCAAGATACCCGTCACTTGCAAATTGCACTTTTTATAATTTAAGGATCTCACACAAAAGTGGAACAATTTTCTTCTAGAACTTTCGAGTTAAGGTTACTTATCTACCCGTCATCATCATGACATATAGTTAATGGCATTAATTGGGATACAATTCAAAAATATTTTCTTTACTAATGTACACAAGGGTATTTATGATGATCTTTAAGATCAAATCGCCAATACTTGCTTCTTGTGCCTTCTAAAGGCTAAATAAATAGCACATCATATTTGTTATTATCTTTATTATTCTTATCATAAGCATTTGTGGTTAACCTCTCAGGGATGGAAATGGCCCAACTGATCTGTGGAGGTTGTCGCACATTGCTAATGTATGCACGCGGTGCTACAAGTGTTAGATGCTCATGCTGCCATATTGTAAATCTTGCGCCAGGTATACTTTAATGATTTATATTTCATTATGAGATTCTTTATAAGGATCTTTAAGCATGTTTATAGAACTTTGTGAACCGTGTGAATTGATTAATTGTTCTTAAGTACTTTGAATTGCCACTTACATGTCCCACTGGTTAGGAGGGTACTAGTGGGGCCGTGAGGTTTCCCTAGGCTTGTAAACGAATTGAACGGAGCATGCTCGTGTTCAATCGCTCAACTTTAACTGAAATTGAACAAGAAAAGTTATTGAAATGGGTTTTCTTGTTTGTGTTTTTCGTTAAGAAAATGAGCATGTGCTCGTCCATGTTCGTTCGTTAATAGTATAAACGAAATGTTCATGAATTAAACGGACGAACATAGCTGAGTTAAAACCAGTTAAAAGTAATGTGAAGAACAATATAAATGTAAACTAATGAACATAAACAAATATAAATGAGCAAACGTCCACGAACATCAATAAATGAACGAGACATATGTTCATGTTCGTTCATTTAACTAAATGAACAAAAATATTTGTTCAGGTTTGTTTGTTTATTAAATATACCAAGTTGTTAATGTGCTCAGTTATATTCTGCTAATTAGATATTAGATATAAACTATATATATTAATCCAGCTGGAACGTTAACTTATTTAGGATTTTTATAATCTAGGTTAATTGATTTCCCACAGATTTTTTAGTTGGGTTAATTGTTGTCTGAGGGTTTTTGTTTTTCATTTGTTAAAAGTTTCAAACCAGCTGGCTCAAGTGAGTTGTGCAAATTGCCGAACAATGCTGATGTATCCATTTGGTGCTCCATCTGTTAAATGTACAGTCTGTCACTACATTACAAATGTCAATGTAAGTACAAACATAACCCATATTTATGTATTTTCTTTTCTTTTTTATTCTTTTTGCTATTGTCATACTCATTATTTTACTTATTTATAGACATGCAAACGAACCGAACGTTCAATGACTGTTCGTGAACCATTTGGCAGGAAGTTTGTTTATTTAATAAGCAAACTAACATGGACAAAAATTTTTGTTCATTTAGTTAAAACGAAGTCGAACGAACAAACAAACACATGTCGCAGTCGTTCATTTAAATTCGTTTACGTTCGTTTATTTTTGTTTGTTTAAGTTCGTTAATATTATTCATTTGTATATTTTGGTCCATTACAACTTTAACCTAGCTATAATAACCTAAATGCAACACTTTTTAAACTAGTTTTAGCTCAGTTATGTTCGCTTGGTTATGTTGTTAGCAAACACTAACAAATTCATTTGCTTAACGAATGAACACGAGCTAGAAAACCGTGTTTGATTATTTGTTCGGTTTAAGTTAAAAAAATGAAAACGAACATGCCCATTTGTGTTCGTTTGGTTCATTTACAAACCTACAGTTATTTATCTGGAGTAGTTGAAGAAACTTATTGTAATGAACAATTGCACGGTTTGACTTTTTAGTTAATATTTGACTAATTGCGATAGTTATGAATTATATATATACTTTTGGTTACAGACGAGCAATGGAAGGGTTCCCGTTTCAGTATCAATGCCATCTTCTTCGACCGTTAGTTTCTTTCTTTTGAGCTTTTTTTTCTTCCAAGAATATATAAAAAGGGTTGTCTGTGAACAAATATACTTGATAAAATGCAAAAAGAAAATAAAAATTCTTTTGTTTTTAAAGTAGAAACAGCAGAAAAACTATGAAATGCAAGCCGATTGTAATTCATCGTATGAATCATTTCGGCTGAAATATTCTTTATAGAAGACAAAAATGTTTTATCTTTTTTTGCGTTTTTCTAAGCATGCATAGTGAGTTATAAATTTGGTAAAATGGACTGGCCGAAATGGGTTCGGGTTAAAACGGGCTGTTTTAATAAGTATCGATTTGGTTTTTGTCAAAACTAGGTTTTTAAGCGAACCGACCTTTCAGTGAATAGTCTGTGAACCGTTCGGCTGGGAGTTCATTTATCTTTGTTTATTTAATGAAAGAATGAGCATGAAGAAAAGATTTTTTTTTTTCATTTAGTTATTTGTACGTTTGGTAAAGTTTGTCAGTTTACCTTCGTTAATTGATTTAAATTTTTTGGGACTGTGACAATTTGGTCTAGTTTATATCTTTTAGGTCAAACACATTGTTTATTACATTAATTTTAACTAGTTTTAGCCTAGTTATCTTCGTTCATCCATGTTCATTCGTTTACATTTATGAACCGTTTGTACTGTTAATGAACGAACATAAGCGCACATGAACATGTTCTTTCTTACATGAACATGTTTATTTCTTAACGAATGGACATGAACAATAAAACCCGGTCGTGATTGATGTTTGTTTGGCTAAAGTTAAATGAACGAACACGAACATGCTCCGTTCGTCTTCGTTTGGTTCATTTACGATCCTAGTAAAAAGCGGCTCTAACCAAAATGGATTCGCCTTAAAACAGGTTCTCTTAAAAAGTATCAAGCTGGTTCGGGTCAAATGGTTTTGACCAAAATGGGTTCGTCTTGAAATAGGTCTTTTTAGAAAACATATATCAAAACATATTCAGCTTGCTATAACAGTTTGCTACATATTCTTTTACAGGAAATGCCTCATTCGAATACTCAAACTGTTGTCGTTGAAAATCCCATGTCGGTTGACGAGAACGGGAAACTGGTATATTTTTTCCGTAATCTTTTTTCTTTATTATTTTCTATCAAGTTTTACATTTCTTCAATTTTGTGACATTTTTATGATGATATAGGTAAGCAATGTTGTTGTTGGGGTTACAACGGACAAGAAACCAACTTGAAACGATTGGACAACGGTTTGGTCTCGTGTTGATTATTTGTTGAATGCATATTGGTCCTTACTAGTTGAATTTGTATACTTAGAACCAAAAAAGAAAAAAAAAAGGGTCCATCATATTATGCTATTGTAATTGGGATTGAACGTGAAATATTGATGGCTTGATGTGCTGATTTGTGATGGATATGGATTAATAGAATTTGTTTTGCATTGAATTTAACACAATCATGATCATAGATCAATTTTAAGTATTGATGTTCTAAACATCAACTGGATTTATTTGATTGAAGGGTTTGTGCTCTATGATGTTCCAACTAGATGATGATGATGATGATGATGATGATGATGATGATGATGATGATGATGATGATGATGATGATGATGATGATGTTCCAACTAGAAATAGGAAATTAATGACTTTTGTAACAAAATATTTGATGAGATACCTTATTAGGATATTTTTAAAAGTTGCTATTTTGTAAGATAACTGGAGAGAACTAACTTTTTTTTTCTTAAAAATATTTTGTATTTTTTTCTTTCATCTTTTCAATGTTGATATTGTTTCTAAAAAAACTGTTATATAGTGCATAAATGCAATAGTGTATATATATATATATATATATTCTAAGTTCAGGAGAAAAATGAAATTACTGTGAGAAATGTGAATAAATTGAGTTGGAAGAAATTGGTTTTGGATAGAAAAAAAATTTAATATATGAATTAATTGTATTTGTGTAGGATAAAATTTTCGAGTGTAGGTTATATGTTTTTCGTGTGTAGGTTATACGTTTTCGTGTGCGTGTGCAGTTTATTGATGCTGAATTTTGTGTGTCGGTTATATGTTTTTCGTGTGTAGGTTATATGTTTTCTTATTATTTGAACAAGTGTAGGTTATATGTTTTTGTGTAGGTTGTTTACTTTTTTGTTGATATTTAATGCAAACACGTGTAAGATAGTTTTTTATACTATTTATCACAATGTAACTACGTGTTGATGAATATTAATATATTGAGTTGGAATGGATAGAAAGAAATTTTAATGTATGAATAAATTGTACTTGTATAGGATAAAAATTAAAGAGAGAAAAAATAAGTTATAAAAATAAATGAATTCTTATTATTTTCCAATTATAATAATTTGATTAGTTTATTAATTGAATAGATAACTATTATATTTATTAGTTATATTAATTGAGAGCATGCATTAATAATTTCCTTATTTATCTTTAAACATTTAATACATAAAATAAAAATAGTGGCCCATATTGATTTCTCACAGTAATCTTATTTCTCTTCTGAACCATCTACTATATATATATATATTAAAGGTTCATAGAGAGATGTTTTCAAAGAAATTTGAAATAAATCCTCAAGTTTCATAGCATCCCCTTCAACTTGGGGTGTATTTGTGGCCTAAAAGTCTTGAGAAAGAATTAATTAATTTTTCAGAAAGACTCCCTCAACTACTATGCCATATTTATCAAACAACAAAGCAATAGTTTGAGTTGTTGACATTCTACCCCCTCGGGTTACAACACATAACAGAGATCGAATTCAGCTATGGAGAATACTCGCAATCGGATGGTGTTAGCTCCCAACAAAGTAACTGAATTACTTCACAAGTTTTTACAACGACCTTCAACTTTTTGCTTATATTGATTTTGGTTTATATAACAAACAAAATAAAACAAAACAAAAAGTTTGAGTATATAAGATTTGCTTTAAAAAATTGCACAAAAATTTAAGTGATTATATTAATGCAAAGCACATGGCTACGCCCCGAATATTAGGTTGGGCACACTTTAAAATTCGCCTAAGGATGGAAGACATCCGAATATAAGGTTGGACACATCTCAAAATTCGCCTAAGGATGGAAGACATCCGAATATAAGGTTGGGCACACCTCAAAATTCACCTAAGGATGGAAGACATCCAAAAATAATGTTGGGCACACCTCAAAATTCTCCCAAGGATGGAAGACATCCGAATATAAAGTTGGGCACACCTCAAAATTCACCTAAGGATGGAAGACATTCGAATATATAGGTTGGGAATCCTTATAATAAAACCCATACGGCTGCGTGCCGAATATAAAGGTTGGGAATCCTTATAAACCCACACGGCTACGCGCCGAATATAGAGGTTGGGAATCCTTAAGATAAACCCATACGGCTTCACGCAGAATATAAGGTTAGGAACCTCAAATTGATCCCACAAGACGGACACGCTCCGGATGCTTGACACGCTTCGCATTCCAGACGCGATCCGCTTCGCTCAACACGCCATCATGATTAAAACCTCTTACAACCCGAAGCAAGACACGTAGACATATGTGCAAAAAGGGTACTGACGTGTATGAATATATATATAAATTTTGGATAAAAGTTTCACACAAATTGGGGTTTTAAAATAGGTTTTCACCTACAACCGAACCACACACGAATGACAAGTGTACCTATCGTTTGTAGCAAAGTGCCGGCAAGAACAGAGTGTCAATCCATGGACACGGTTAATTTTTGATACTAAATCTTTGTAAATGATGAACCAAACAAGCAAATCAAATAAGTTTTCAAGTTACTAAACTAACATACAACAATAACAAGGCAAATAAAAATACAAATAACAATCAATCCAAACAAAGTTACCTAGACCATGTATACACTTAAACTTAGTGATATAATAACAATGATAATGACAAAACATTATGAGCTAAATATAAGTATTAAATTCCAATCAAGGCAACCTAATACTATCAATAAAACATCATGATGGGTATTCATTCAAGTTAATAAACATAGATTAGTAAGTTTGTCAAAACTACCTGATCTCATAATTAAAGGAAAGCTAGTATGAAAACAACATCCTAACCACCTAAAATCATGTAAAGTAGTAAAGTTCAAGAAACCAAATTAAACACATGAATCTCTTAATTAGCAAAATATAAACTAAAGATTATGGCCTAATCTCTAGCAAACATCAACTAAATCAAAGAATCATGCTATCACCATACAAATTTCCAATATTAAGTGATAGGTCTCATACTTGTTAAAATTCATAACCAAGGTAATTTTCATAGTCATTCCTAACTTAATGATACAAACTAAGTTCACAAACAAATACTCAACACATAGTTTTCCAACATATTATGGTTAAGCATCTATCAAATTAACAAGACTAGGAATTATAACAAGCATTCAACCATCAAACTCTATTCAAGAACTTATCATAAACTTGAAGAACACCAACTTGCCAAAATAATGCATAGATAATTATCACATAAGCAAAAGTTTCAACATAATCTAAGTAACAAGAGTATTTAGCCCATAAGGCTTGATACAACCACAATCAAACTCAAAATAATCTTACAATTCATGTTCAAGAACAATTAAAATGCAAACTAAGATGAACAATGATTGAGCAAATGAATGGATGATCAAAGGATGATGGAAGCCTTGAATTCTCACTAGAACACACAAAATAATTTTCCAAGAGTTTGAGAGAATTCCCCAAAGGCTCTACACACAAAATGAAGATAATTGAAGTGTTTATAAGATGTTTGGACATTCAGCACGGTTGTGCCGAATTCTGCACGACCGTGCCACGATTTAGTAAGTCAATGCCTTACTTTCTTCCGACCAAAAATGCAGGTTTCTCTGTTCTTGCACGACCGTGCCGCACGGGCTTGCACGGTCGTGCGGCACTGGCTGGCACTGCCGTGCAGGCTTGGATTTTCTCGGCATTGGCATGCACGATCTACATTTTCTCAGGTGACACGTCATGCCAAATTTGGCACGGTCGTGCAGGCTTGAAATTGACTTGAACAAATATTGCACTGGCTTGCACTGTCTTGATTCCCGGGCAGCATGGTCATGCCAAATCTAGCATGCCCATGCAAGGTTGGCAGTTTTGTGGGTTTTGTCCAAAAAGCTCCATCTTTTTGTCTTTTCTTTGCCAGGCAGGCGCCCGGACCTACAAATTCACAAATAACTCAAATAAGTATAAAAACAATGAATTTGCATGGAGTTTAACTACAATATGAGGATAATTCGATGCAATAAGATGTACACTTTGTGTTACATCAGGTACATAAACCGTTAAATCCTCACCTCCGAACACTTCTCATAAGTCTAGAACTCCACCTAACCGCTTGCGCACCCAGTAGCAGCACTGGATTGGGGGGACTTGTAGGGATAGGGTGCGTTAAACCCCGGTACAACATTTTATTTATTACATTATGTATTATATTTATTAAATCATTATTGTCTACTAACTAAAGCCCAATGGGCTGTGGGGTCTGTGGAGGTAACCCCTAACCGGGCCTGGCCCAATATAGTTAGGGTTTCATGATGGTAGCCATGGAGTTCCTATATAAACTTCACCTTTCATTTGGGGATCCCTTATGGAACCCTTGGCCTCCAACATATTTTTTGTGTTTGTAAAAAAGAGGAAACTCTTAGCAGTCACCTCCACTCCCCCACTTTTCCATGGCAGATCTCGAGCAACCGGAGAAGAAGATCGAGTCGTGGTTCATTCATCTCGAAGACTGAGGAACATTGACATGGATCCGACCCGGATCCATTTCATGTTTCTTCAATTTCTTAACAAATCATATAAAAACACTTTGTAGCTCAAAATCAATATTTTTATACTTTCCCATATGATAACGCAATTGTTTGATTCTAGGTGAAGAGATTTGATACTGGTCTTCAATTGTTTGATTCTTGAATACGCATATTGACAACAACGAAAGAATTTCTTGAAAGATCCAAAAGTAAGTGTGAACAAGAGGCTGAACCAACAAATCTCCACTTAAAGTTTAAAAAACTCGCAAAAAATTATGACAAACAACAGCGAAAGGATAAGTTCCATAGCAGACTTGAACCACGAAAAATAATGTTATTGAACCACTTGAGCAACTAATTTGAAACAAAAAGACGTTAGCACTAGTTTGGAAAAATCAACTTGAGCAACACGATTACAGTTATGCCCAAAAAAGAAACATGAGATAAATCACGACAATTGATTTCTGCGGAATAAGAACCAAAGCTTGAGTCTAGACATAGCAGAACAATACGAGCAGAAGTCCAATCAAGATCATACAAACCGATTGAAGGTACCACCTGAAAATACCTATTGAAAACAAAAAAATGATTTGAAAACACGATTCAAACAGATTAATCGATTGAAAAAAACGGACTAGAATCAACAATACGAGCAGAAGTCCAATCAAGATCATACAAACCGATTGAAGGCACCACCTGAAAATACCTATTGAAAACAAAAAACTGATTTGAAAACATGATTCAAACAGATTAATCGATTGAAAAAAACAGACCAGAATCAACAAAATTGGTGTTCCAATATGTTGGAAGAGGAATTTGGAAATGTTTTCATAGATATCAATTGATGATATACACGATGATACCTAATCAGGGAGGTAACAGCTAAGAAACTTTATCACTTGATTCCACTCGTTTGCACCCGCCTTATGCATGTTTGAATAAGGAACTTTGTGTTTAAATTTATGTGTGTTTGATTAGTATCTTTTAAGCTAATTTCACAAATGCATCAAAGTAACAACAGTTCTCAAATGCCAAAACACTTCTTATTTTTCAATATCATCTTATTGATGTAGACTCTTTGCAAGTAGAACAAACCCAACATGAATTAGCACAAGTATAAGTTTACTTCAAATAAGTATAAAGAAAACGTCAAAAATTTATTTCTAACAAAACAAAGAAATTAAGTTCAATCTTCCTACTCATACTCATATGTTTTCTTGATTCTTTTATACTTTTCATCAAATCTTCAACCACAAACACTCTCAACATCTATTGCACTGATGTGCTTAAAGTAGTTTAATATTATTAACTAAAATTACGCTAATCTAGGCACTAAGTAATAAATTCTAGACTCTTAAACTTTAACTAAACTACAAACCGGCAAGTGAACCGGTCGACTCTAGTACAACTAAGTAAGTCTGGATATCGAACCCATAGAACTCTTTAAATTACGTTTACTAGCTAATTAGACTCAACTACAGACACGACTTAGTTAATTGTTATCTGTTTAAGGGGGGTTTACTAAGAACTAATATTAAACTAATATTAAATTAATAAAACTAAAGACTTAAAGGCGATTTAAACCTAGACTTAATTCAAATGATGACAAACAACCACCTAGGCTAGAATCCCCTTAGTTTCAGTTATCAATTAACTGGGAAAGTATTTAGTTATGGAACTGGGATCGTAAAATAGACGCTTAAGAGAAAACCCGAACAGGACCCCTGACCCTTCTTAAGAGACACCTTTGGATTTCTAATAAGTTTTTACGCACACCAGCATTAAAAATCAAGTTCCCTTACGGTCACCTAATTAATTACAATCTAGTTCCTTTATACGAAATCCTACCATACAACGCGAAAATCAAAGGCAGTCTAATATATTCAATTGACTTGATAGACAAAGTTAATCAATCAAACCTAGACGGACTCCTTACGAAGAACTAAATCTAGCAATCCTGATCAACAAAGATCTATCAATAACCTAGTACCTTACAACTATTTAGGTTAGCATCACACTTAGGTTTATTTAATTAAATAATATTATTCCTATGATCTTATTCGAAATCAATCATAAACTAGTCAAAAACACAAAGTAGATGACCTAATAGTAACTTATCATAGTGACAAACAATAATCAAGGAAACTATGGAATAGTAAAACTCAACAAACAATCCTAAGCACACATATGTATCAATTTAATATAATTAAACCTTTTACTAGTTCATAAAACCATAACGATAAATAAATCCCAAGTCAAAATGAAACATCAACAAAGGTTTATCATAAGCCTAGGTAGTCTATAAAGTTTAGCCTAGCATGGTAAAATCAAACAAAACAATAATAAAGGAATTCATGGTGAAAAATAAAGGAAACGAAAGATTAAAGGCGATAAAACCTGTGGTCTTCGTTCTTGATCAATATGCTCGCCACCATATGATTCCAAGCCTCCAAAACCTCAAAAAGATCACTTCTAGAGCTCCCAATTTTGTCCCTAACGGCTGGTGGCTTCAGGTTATCTTTAAGGTTGAGTTTAGGGGTCTTTAAATAGGAAAATACAAGGCCCAAACCCACAAAACAAAGATTATTCTGGAATCATGCTCACCACGCCGCGCGGTGGCCTCTCTCTTCACGGCCACGCAACGCTCCGACCTAGGAGGTGGGGGGGTCACCTGGTCTGGTCTGGTCCGGTTCACTCCTGGTTCGATCCGGTTCGTTTCCTGATGCTCCGGTTCGCCGGTTTAGCTCATTTTTGATCGTTTTTCGCCTTTTTTAACCACGAACAAGTCCCTGGACCTACATTTATTCAAATAAGTTAGCAGTATACAAATCCTAATAAAAATTGAACATATACTAATAAAATATTAAATAAAATATACAAAGAATTTATATATATTTAGCCTTATATCAAATATCCCCACACTTATCTCTTTTTCGTCCCTGAAAAAGTCTCATTGCAATGGGATCAGCATCGGAGAAATACAGTTTTAAAAACATATAGGGTTATTTTAAAGCTCAGATAAACGTAAAAAACCGCGATTGCCGATATTGTTGTCCACTTAAACCCAGCCACCAGCCTATCAAGCCCCCACGCACATTAAGCATTTAAGTTCATGTGATATCAAAAACCTATGGGTCTCACACCTTTGGAGTTAAGATCCACCTACCCCATCTCAAGCATAGTAAAGACAATTAAAAATAATCGAGTTGAAGCAAACTGGTTCAACATATCACGATAAGATAAGAACCCCTTAATGGTAAGAAGAAAATGCACTCACATGGAATTAATGGATAATAGGTCAAGTGAGGTCGTACGAGCATACCCTAAATATTATTGGACTTTGTTCTATATATTTCCTAAGAAAATATTTATTGACTAGAAACTTTCAAGCCCCAATAGTGTATTCTCAGAGTCGCCACCCCCTTGGTAACACGTAAACTCTCAGTCTCGTCTAGTATGCGCACTTTGGCCTCTTTTTCTATTTTTGAGAATGCTTCTTTGGCATTTTTCATTACATAACTTTTCTCATTTTTTTTCTTTTTTATTTATTTATTTATTCTTTATTATTAGTTTTTTTATTGTGCACTTAGGCATCTTTTACCTAAAAATATATAACTAAAGACTAAAGCTCGTAAAATTGGACATTTGCGGGGCGCCACGACTCTTTATTTATTTTCATAAAACGGAGTGACGCGCTAATTTTAAAGTACATTTAATTCTCACCACCTTAGGGTAATCAGCTTATGGTAATACTCATATATGCCTTATTGAATTTCAGCTCCACTGACCCCCTTTAGGATGAGAACCCACAAAATCTAAGATTTAATTAGGTTTATTTAGAATATGCAATGGAAAACCTTTCAAGACTAGTTGGGCCTACTGACACATCCCAAGTTAAGTACGTTTTCTTTAATTATATCTTATTATTAGTAGTTTGAAAAACCGATTCCCGATAAGTATCCTCATCTCCCATTTAAATGCAAAAAGAGACAAAATCAAGGGACATTTTTCAAAATTTTTTTTTTTAAATCTGATTAAAATTTAACTATGACTCAAATGTCCTATCCCCACACTTAAATTTAGCATTGTCCTCAATGCAAGAATAAGGACGAAAAATAAAAATAAACTCGAAATACAAAAACCTAAAAACCTAAAAAGAAAAACAAAAATAAAATTAAACAACCAAGATAAATAATGGCAAAGACTTAGCTGGTAATATGCGCATGACGATATGATGCTAAAGTCTTCTTCCAAAGCTACCCCCCAACTCCAAACGTGTGCATCAAACAAATATCCCCTTCTCTCATACACGAACGGAAGCGGTAAACATTCAACAAACAATATCTAAAACGTATTTTATCAATTTGATAGAGTTTAAACATTCAAAGTATTTCACCAGACCAACTAACCCACCCAATATATAAAACATGAATAAATAGTAGCAAATGATAAAAAGTATACAGTTCGGCTGCTCCATCCCCACACTTGAATTTTGCATTATACTTCATGGGGGTCATTTTTCTAGCTCAAAACCTGCAAAACTTAAACAAAAACAAAGAAAACTACAAAGATCTACATTATTGACTCGATACGACTCAAAAATAAAGATAGGACAAATATACAAACTCTACACTTGAGCTTTCACTCAAGACACTCTCCTGTGTGAACTACTCGGCAGTCCGAGTGGAGCTTCCTCCACCTCGGTATAAGTCCATGGTCCTCCAAGAAACTGCATCACGATACGACCACTCCTCAAACTTATTTCGCTTGTCTCTAACTCCTCCAAACTCCACAAACCTTTGCAAACCACCACCTCTCTCTCTATCCAACTCCATCAATTCTCGAGATCTCCCGACCTCTCTCTCATCCTCCAAACAAACTCTGACGGAATGGGGGTGAACAAGACGTGGATCCATGCCCGAAATAAAAGACTCAATTGCATAAACGGGATGACATGGATCAATGAGACCGTTTTGACCACTCGGGTGTCTCATGGATTTAGCAACATAAGTGATACTATCATCACCGGATCTAAGAGTGATTTTACCTTCAAATACATCAACGAGTGCCCTAGCAGTACGCAATAATGGACGACCTAAAATAATAGGAACTCTCCCATCAGCCTCCATATCTAAAACCACAAAATCTATGGGGAAAACCAAATTATCGACTTTCACGTGCAAGTTTTCTATGATCCCCCTAGGATACTTTACCGAACGGTCAGCTAAAGATAATGACATAGGGTGGGTGTAAGTTCTCCTAGGCCTAGCTTCTCAAACAACGAATATGGCATTAATTTATTCTAGCTCCTAGGTTCGCTAACGCTTGGTACGAGGTATCCCTACCGAACAAACATGGAATAGTGAAAACACCGGGATTAGGTAACTTTTTCGAAACCTTATTGAGAACTACTGCCGAACACTCTTCGTTCAGTGGAACGGTCGAAAGCTCCTCCAGACTTTCCTTTCGTTTAAGAAGATCTTTCAAAATCTTGGCATATTTCGGCATATGCTGGAGGGACTCGATAAACGGAAGGTTAATCCTAAGCTGCATAAACACATCTAAGAAATTTCCGCACTCTCTAGTAAATTTCTGATTCTTAACACGGGCTGGGTACAGGATACGAGCATGATCTATAAGTGGTGAAATCCTAACATCTCTTAGTTTCTTTTCCTCACTTCCTCTAACTATCGGCTCACTGGTTGGTGCGGTATTTGCTGGGCGTAGCCTAGGTTGTACCCTCCTAGGAGTCTCCATCACTATCTCCTCATCAACTAACTCATCTCTCTCCTCTACCTCAATCTCTCTCTCCAGACCTAAAACCCTACCACTACGAGTAGACATGGCATTTAACTAAGCTGCCGGATTTTGCTGAGTGGAACCTGAAGACTGACCTGAGGGTCTCTCATTTAAATTTCGGGCTATATCACCTGCGGTTTTCTGAAGATCTAAGAGTGCGGACTGGTGATTCCTCAAAAGCAAATCATGATCATCAAATTTTTTTTGAGTTTCCTGATCTCTAACTAGTATTTGCTTTATCATCTCCTCTAACCTACCAATACCACTACTCAAATCCTGCCCATTACTCCCACCTTGACTACTTTGATCTCCACTAAACGACTGATCCTGTTAAATTTGATTGGAAACTAAGGGCTGTACCAGAAGAACGCCAATTATAATTATAGTTATTATTTTTATAGTTGTTCCAGTTTAAATTATTATTACCATTAAATGTATTAGGAACCCTATTTTGCCCTCCTATGAACTCTACCTGCTCCTGACTTGTCAATGGACAATCCAAAGTCCCATGTGCCCCTCTACACGACTCACACTTATCTATATTAACCTTAAGTTTTTTAATCTCACTGGCTAGACTCTCAAAGGCTGCATCCACACCAGTATTCATATTAACCTGGTGCACACCTCGGATGGATGAGGGTGTACTAGTGACGGGATTTGAATTCGCGTTACATGGCTTTTTAGCAAACTCGGACTGGGTAAAACTTTCAAACAATTCATTACACTCAACTACATTTTTCTTATCCATTTAGTTACCTCCAGCAGCAGTGTCAAAACGAGTCTGAATCTCATATGTTAGCCCATTGTAAAACTTCTCAACAAGGGACCACAGAGTAAGACCATGTTGTGAACAACGGGATAGTAAACTCTGAAAACTCTCCCAAGCTTGATAGTACGGATCGTCCGTCCCCATGTGGAAAGAATGAATCTAATCACGGAGTGAGATGCTTTGGCAGGCAGGAAGTATTTCTTCAAGAAAGCGATGCGCAACGCCTCCCAAGTAGTGAATGCTCCAGCAGGTTGCGAATCGAGCCAAGTGGCGGCACTTCCCGTAAGTGAAAACGAGAACAAATGAAGGAAAATGGCATCTTCATTAGCACCTTGCAAATTGAACGTTCTAAGCATACGTGTGAGACGGTTGATGTGCGCTGGTGCGTCTTCATCGTCACGCCCATGAAATAGGTTACTCTGGGTTAGATTGGTTATGACATAAGATGGAATCTTCCAGGAATTAGCGTTATCGATTACGGAGGTGATGATGGGTGAGTGATCTCCGGTGAAACCCTCGAAGGCTTGTTGGTAAACGGTTCGATAGTCGGCCATTTGAATATCGGGAATGGTTCTGGGACTCGACGGCGGCGAACTGTGTGGTGATGACTTCGGTGGAGAATTTATGATGATCGGTGATGACGAACTGGCTTCATACTTTAACGGAAGTGGTCCTTGCGAACGAAGATGTGGCATAAACCTGAAAAACACACAAGACCAACTGAGTAGACTCTATGTAAATATGAAAATAAAACTAATAATAAATAAAATAAACTAGACTTAAAATTAAACCAAAATTAATTAGACTTCTACGACTCAAAGACAAAACAAAACAACTAGCACGAATGTAGCAGATAAATCTAATCAAAGCTAATAACGCAATTGCCAAGAGTCCCCGGCAACGGCGCCAAAAACTTGATGTGCTTAAAGTAGTTTAATATTATTAACTAAAATTACGCCAATCTAGACACTAAGTAATAAATTCTAGACTCTTAAACTTTAATTAACTACTTACCGGTAAGTGAACCGGTCGACTCTAGTACAGCTAAGTAAGTCTGGATATCGAACCCACATGACTCTTTAAATTACGTTTACTAGCTAATTAGACTCAACTACAGACACGACTTGGTTAATTGTTATTTGTTTAAGGGGGATTTACTAAGAACTAATATTAAATTAATAAAACTAAAGACTTAAAGGCGATTTAAACCTAGACTTAATTCAGATGATGACAAACAACCACCTAGGCTAGAATCCCCTTAGTTTCAGTTATCAATTAACCGGGAAAATATTTAGTTATGGAACTGAGATCGTAAAATAGACGCTTAAGAGAAAACCCGAACAGGACCCCTGACCCTTCTCAAGGCATACCTATGGATTTCTAATAAGTTTTAACGCACACCAACATTAAAAATCAAGTTCCCTTACGGTCACCTAATTAATTAAAAACTAGTTCCCTTTTACGAAATCCTACCTTACAGCGCGGAAATCAAAGGCAGTCTAATATATTCAATTGACTCGATAGACAAAGTTAATTAATCAAATCTAGACGGACTCCTTACGAAGAACTAAATCTAGCAATCCTGATCAACAAAGATCTATTAATAACCTGGCACCTTACAGCTATTTCGGTTATCAGCTAATGTTTGGGTATTTTGTTTATATATTAGTGTGTTAATTATGTAGTTTTGTTTAGTATATTGTTAGAACTTTGGTACTTTATACGTGCTTTTGTATTTCAGGTCATTGATCGTTAAAAATGCTAAATTGGACACTTGTACAAGCATGAATGATATCTTGGGAAGACTAGAGCATAATTTTGAAGTCTTGGGAAGTGTTAGAAGGATTTGGGAGGAGTTTGGATGAGAAAACTAAAGCCAGTGCTAAAACTGAACAAGATGGGTTCACAGAAAGCGACCCAAAAGTAAAACGAGCATATCCTGGGCTAGAAAATGAGTTACGGGACCCATAATATATGATTTTGGGTTTCTCAACGAGAGGAATCCAAAAATGAGGTTATCTTCCATCACGTAGCTCGATGGGATTGGCATATGACCATCGCGCTACGCGATGGTCCCCATAGTCGGGAAAGTTAGGGTTTGATGTTTTATTGCGTTTTGATGACCCTAGACGAGATAATTCAGTTTCAGGCAGTTTCTAGAGCAGCAAGAGGAGAAAATCGTCATTCCTATTCATCTCAAGGCCATAATATGATCCAAATCATCCGAATCGAAAACCGAGAGATGCCGAGACGCGGCTAGACCCTTCGAGTCATACCCGGGATGTACAGTTTGTAATCTTTCAGTTTATTTCTCATGTACTAGAACAACTAATTGTAATTGTTTTGATGTTAATCTATGAGTATTGATGTTTAGTATGTTCGTACAATCAGTCGATTTAGGTTTATTTTGATCAGAACTTTGTCGATTGCTATAATAATTGCTCATAGGATTGTCTGACATATTAATTGCAATAAAGCATACGTTTGCCCTTAGTTGAGACACACTGGCAGGGACCATTTGATAACTAGTGTCGTGTGTTAGCGACCGTGGATGCCTAAGGCTTAACCGGTTAGTCAGTCTGTAGTTGACACAAGATAGTTAATCTGTTAAGTTGCATGAGATTGCTATTTGATTGCTTACTTGGATTCCCGGGTGTGGTTTGTTTTATTTGATTGACTGAATCTTGAGTACTTGTTCGTTTCTTATACAACAAAATTTTTTGCTAGTGTGATCAGCACTTTGATAGAATTCACTTCATAATGTTAGGAATCAATTTCACTGCACACTGACCACATACTCCTCGTGGTTCGACACCCTACTTACCCTGAATAGCTTAAGGTGATTAGGACACTGATTTACTTGTTTTTGACTAGATAGCGACAATTTAGCATCAAAATGGCGCCGTTGTCGGGGAGTTAGTGCGGTTATGTTATTGTGTTAATTGATTTCTTTGTTTAATTTAGTTGTTATTTTTATTTTTAGCTTAGTTTATCTTATTTTCCTATTTTACGCGGGGTGTGTTATTTGTGCAGGTAACAGGTTTATGCACACCCGCCATTCAGGAAGAAATTCCCCACTGATTTACGAGCCAGAGAGTGAACGTGTAGCTCGACAGAACCGATCTCAGATCAGAGAATCAGAGATGGAAGGTCAGAACCAGAATCAGAACCAAAACCCACCACCTGATAACAATGTTTACCAACCAGAACATAATCCACCAAATAACCAAAATCCACCAAATAAAGACCAGCCACCACCGATAAACACCAATCCACAACCACAAAATTTAGCCCGACAATCCAGAAACCGAAACCGAAACCTTGACAGACCCGGGCCATCAGCCCCAAACAATACCCCTCGTCACCGACAACCGATTATACAGGATTTTGATTATGTCAGTAGTCATACTGAAGACGAAGAAGTGGGAGATGAGGAGGAAGGAGAACCGAGGAATGATGGTAGTAATGGGGGTGATTGGAGGGTTAGAAGGAATGATGGGTTTGAGCCGAGAAACGCAGATGAGGAGGTTGAGGAACCGGTTAGGTAAGAGGTGAAAGGTGGAAAAACAGAAACCGAGACAGATATGGTGTTGGAAGATATCGGGAGGAACGAAGACAATCGATTCAGCTTAACCGGGGAGGTTTTGAGGAACAGAGGGCCAGACGAAGGAATTACGGGCTTCCGGTTTAGGGTGTTAACAGTCGGTTTAGACCGGCTATTTCAGATGGTACCTCACCGATTGTCCCACCGGTTCACGTACAGGGACAACCTACATTTAAATCCCGTCCGTCCTACATCAACATAGTTCCTCATTTTCACGGACTAGGATCTGAAGACCTGTATTCACATCTGTCAGATTTTTTAGCTATTTGTGGGTCTATCGGTGACGGTACATATGATCAGGATGAAGTTCGGTTGCGGTTGTTCCAATTTTCACTAAAAGACAAAGCAAAACACTGGTTCATCTCACTACCGATGCACAGTATTGAGAGCTGGGCTGAGATGCAGCAGGTGTTCCTTAACGAGTATTATTCACGGTCGAAGATTAACGAAGCCCGGATTGAGATTCGACACTTTTCACAGTTACCGGGTGAGTTGTTTCATGAGGCCTTACTCGTTATAAGGAGATGATTAGGAAGTGCACGCACCATCAGATTGAGTTGTGGGAGTTGGTTAAGTGTTTCGTTGATGGGTTGACTTCCGAGGATAGAAAATATTTGAAATCGTCGTGTAATGGTATGTTATTGAACCAACCCGAAGAGGATTATTGGGATTTCCTTGAGTTTATGTGTGAGGATTCCAAGTCAGAAGCAGCTGCTGAACGAAGACGAAAAGTTGGGGTCACCAGATCAGTCAAATCAGCCTCGAGCGAGTCAGACATAATTGCATAATTGGAACAAGAACTCGCGGGTTATAGACGAGAGAAAAAGGAAGAGGTTGGTAAAGTCGGGGTGGAGTTCCCAGTTTGTGCAAAGTGTGGTGAGTTGGGGCATAAGATAGAAAATTGCCCAGAGTTCGATGAGGATGAGTATCCCGACGAGGAGGAGGTTAGTTATGCGTAAGGGGATTCCAAAGGCCAAGGGTTTAATTCAAACACCTATCACCCGGACCTGAGGAACCACCCAAACTTCAGTTACGGGAACGCCGCAGGTCAGTCGAACCCGAACTTTCAGGGGTCCAGTCAGAACTGACAGCAAAACATCTACCGTTAGGGTGGTTCGAACAGTCAGAGTAGCAGTCGGGGTTATAACTGAGATGGTTACAGAGGTAACAGTTCGTCAGGTAATCAGAATCAGGACCAGCAGAAGGGTAATTCAGGTAGTTCGGGTAATATAGACGAGTCAGTTCATTCAAAACTCGATGCGTTGTTGAAGCTTGTGTCAGATAATCAGAAGGAAACGTGGAAACAGTTCGAATTGAGGGATAAGTCTTCAGAGGCTATGGCGAAACAAATCGGTCAGCTCGCAGCAGATCTGGCGAGATTTCAGAAAAACGCAGGCCAGTTACCGAGCGATACCACAGTAAACCCGTAACATGCTAGTTCAAGCTCTAAGAAAGGAAATAATGTGCACATCAACGCAGTAAGTCTTTTACCTTATTTTGAAATTACTTGTGTTGAAGTTGATTCACCGCCACAGTTTGTTGAGGTGGTGATAGAAGATGCTAGTGATGAGAAGATTGTGTTGGTCAAAATGAATTGAAATTAAAAACACATGAATTGTCTTTTTGTGAAAATTGCACTTGTGAAAAATGTTTAAATAGCAAATTGACCAACATGGGAGATGAGGAGGTGGAGGATAATACCAGCTCAAGTAAACTCCAAGACTTGGGAGTGCTATTTTTATCAATTCGAATTGGGGAGTTTAAAACTGATCGGGCACTTCTAGATCTTGGAGCATGTGTTAGTATCATGCCCGGAAGTTTATATGATCAATATGAGTTTGGCCAACTAGAAAGTGTAAACACCACCGTGGTGTTGGCGGATCAAACTCATACACTCCCTCGGGGCATGGTTACTAATGTAATGGTTCAGGTGGATGAATTTAGTTAACCAGTTGACTTACTTGTACTTGATTATGCTAAAGGAAATATTACTCAATCTGAAGTCATACTGGGTAGGCCATTCCTTGCCACAACACATGTGGTAATTGATTGTGCTAAGGGAGTTTTGGGAATTAAGTGTGAGAACCGTGATAAACGGTTATCATTGTTTGAAAATGCTACTAACCCATTTATTGACAAGTGTGAATCCTTGAGCAAGGATCACACACAAGAGAAATGTTTTGTGATTGACAGGAATGAGCTAAAGGGTAGCATGGAGGTGAAAGGACAGAATGAGATATTGCATGGAGTTAGAGATGGTGAGGAAGTAACAACAAGAAAGGGAAAGAAGACGAAAGTGAAAGAGGTAAAGAAACCACCTGCATGTGATGCGAAATGGAGGTTGGCAAGGTTTGTGCCGGATTATGGCGTGTTAAAAAGTTGGAAGCAACCTCTTGAGGTGGACCGTGCAAGTAATGAGAAGGCTGCATGGAAACGGGCCAACCGCCCACCTTGAATGTCATAAAATTTTCAAAAGGGTGGTAATTTTACATTTTGTATATTTTTCGTTTGCATTTTTATTTATATTACTAATTGTATTTCAAGCGTACCATCATAGCAAAAGCTAAGTGTGGGGATACCGCAAGAAAAAAGTTGGGATTTTGATGTGTGCGGTAAAGTTATGTCAGAAAACGAGGTTTCAGTTAAGTTACCCAAAGTGCTTCTGTGTTCTTTTTTTGCTGTGGTTAATCCAGGTACGTGTATATTTTGTTGTATTGGAACTTTGTAGGTGTAGTTCACTATAAACCCTCACGAGACCTCACTCGTCCACCCAGGCTACCGGGGGGTTTAAAGGGCTTGTTACATATGCTAAATACAATTGTGATTCCTACGAAAGTGAGTTAGGTCTTTTAAACATTTTAACTCATTTAACAAAATTTATTATGAAACTTAACTAATTCGGCTCGGTAATAATTTTCAATAAATGAACTAACACTTCATTTTTTTTTTGCAAAATTCTTAAAAGACCTATGTCTTACACACGGTGAGAAGCTTGCTTATACACGTTTTGAGATTTTGCAAATTCATTTTTAGTCTTTGGAAAGACAAGTTTTCACGAGGGTTTGCGAGCCATTTTTTAGTATTACCTTATCAGTCATATCAGGTGATTTCAGTTTCATAATCTATTTTGTTATTTTAGTTTACGTGTTGAGAGTGTAATTGTAGATTTTTGTGTTAGAACCATTACATTTGTTCCCCGAGTTTTTAAGTTGTTTAACTGTCAGTTCAACCCCATTCCCCAAGTGTTCGTTAATTGCTTTATTATTTTAACATTGAGGACAATGTCAAACTCAAGTGTGGGGATGGGGGAAAATTGAAATTTTTAGCCCGATAGTACCTCGAACAGTATTCAGAAACTTAAGTTATTAACTATTATCACTTATTGCTATTAATGCCAAGTTAGAGGTTTTTGGTCGTGGTTGGTTTTCAGCTTCTCGATAGTTTTCCCGACAAATGTTTTAAAATAAGAAGTTGAAAATGGAATCGTTTAGGCGGGGATAACGAGTCAAGGGGACGGGTATACATGTTTCATATCGGCAGCCCTTATTTCCAGACATATTGTGATATTAGCCCCTATACTTAGTACACATATTATATAATAGATATAAAACATGTCTTGTCATTGATTGAGGGAAGCCGATATGTTTTATAAAATTAGAACTTGCTTGTCACGTGCTTATTGAGATCTTAATACCACCACCTGTATGGAGATTAGGACTTTAGAAAACCCGTTCCGTACATATTTCCCTACTAAATAAATTCCTAACCCGACATTGTCCCTTAGGAGCCTGTTTGGACCATATTCCTTTTTCTTTTGCTAAACTGAACATTACATACCATTTCAGCCTTGGCCTTTATTTTATTTTAACCCGTGTGATGAAATCCAGTTCGTTATCGAGTCGTATATATTTTGAGTTGTACTTAGTCAGACGAGTTGTAAAGTTCAGAGTTGTAATTTTCGGTTATGTAAAGTTTGGTAGTAAAAAAAAAAAGAAAACCCTGAATAATCAGCAAAAAGACAAAAAGAAATTATCAGTTTAGTATTTCAGTCGTTTTTAGCAGTTGAGTATGTAAATAACAGTTGATTGTGTAACTAGTTCGTTTGTATTCGTGAGTCTGTATATTGGTTTGTTTAACTGGGTTTCATCCACCTGAGTCACTAAATAAGCCTAATCCGAACCCAAACCTAAGCCTCAGTAAAACCTTAGTCCGAGTCTTTATGCAACCGGTGGGTAATGGGTGGAGATAAGACTGACCAGTAAGTGTATTAAGTTGTAACTCATATTAGGTATTTTGAGGGCAGAGACATATACTAGCACATCTTTTGCTAGTCCAGATATTGAACCGAGTGGAGTGTTGATAGTGTGAGGGGTATGAACATGTATGCCCTAACCGGAAACAAAGTACACTTGTCTGGGAGATTCTATAGTTTTATTGTAGCATTAACTTTATTTGTGGGTTGTCAATCTAGAAAGTGTCAGTCTGGAAAACTGTGTATTACCTTAAACCTTGCTAGTATTAATGGTGATAATTGATATACCTATGATGGAGGTTGATGTTTGCTTTAGAGTTTTGCTTGAGGGCAAGCAAAAGATAAGTGTGGGGATGTGATGTTCGGGTATTTTGTATATATATTAGTGTGTTAATAATGTAGTTTTGTTTAGTATATTGTTAGAACTTTGATACTTCATACGTGCTTTTGTATTTCAGGTCATTGATCGTTAAAAATGCTAAATTGGACACTTGTACGAGCATGGAATGATATATTGGGAAGACTGGAGCATAATTTGAAGTCTTGGGAAGTGTTAGAAGGATTCGGGAGGAGTTTGGATGAGAAAACTAAAGCCGGTGCTAAAACTGAACAAGATGGGTTCACAGAAAGCGACCCAAAAGTAAAACGAGCATATCCTGGGCTAGAAAATGAGTTACGGGACCCATAATATATGAATTTTGGGTTTCTCAAAGAGAGGAATCCAAAAATGAGGTTATCTTCCATCGCGTAGTGCGATGGGATGGGCATATGACCATCGCGCTACGCGATGGTCCCCATAGTCGGGAAAGTTAGGGTTTGATGTTTTATTGCGTTTTGACGACCCTAGACGAGATAATTTAGTTTCAGGCAGTTTCTAGAGCAGCAGCAAGAGGAGAAAACCTTCATTCCTATTCATCTCAAGGCCATAGATATGATCCAAATCATCCGAATCGAAGACCGAGAGATGCCGAGACGCGGCTAGACCCTTCGAGTCATACCCGGGATGTATAGTTTGTAATCTTTCAGTTTATTTCTCATGTACTAGAACAACTAATTGTAATTGTTTTGATGTTAATCTATGAGTATTGATGTTTAGTATGTTCATACAATCAGTCGGTTTAGGTTTATTTCGATCAGAACGATTAGTTTGTCGATTGCTATAATAATTGCTCATAGGATTGTCTGACCTGTTAATTGCAATAAAGCATACGTTTGCCCTTAGTTAAGTCACACTGGCAGGGACCATTTGATAACCAGTGTCGTGTGTTAGCGAGCGTGGATGCCTAAGATTTAACCGGTTAGTCAGTCTGTAGTTGACACAAGATAGTTAATCTGTTAAGTTGCATGAGAGTGCTGTTTGATTGCTCACTTGGATTCCCGGGTGTGGTTTGTTTTATTTGATTGACTGAATCTTGAGTACTTGTTCGTTTCTTATACAACTAAATTGTTTGATAGTGTGATCAGCACTTTGATTGAATTCACTTCATAATGTTAGGAATCGATTTCACTACACACTGACCACATACTCCTCGTGGTTCGACACCCTACTTACCCTGGCTAGCTTAAGGTAATTAGGACACTGATTTACTTGTTTTTTACTAGATAGCGACAGTCTAGCATCAAAATGGCGCCGTTGCCGGGGAGTTAGTGCGGTTTTTGTCTTTGTTCTTGATCAATATGCTCGCCACCGTATGATTCCAAACCTCCAAAATCTACAAAAGATCACTTCTAGAGCTCCCAATTTCGTCCCCAATGACTGGTAGCTTCAGTTATCTTTAAGGTTGAGTTTAGTGGTTTTTAAATAGGAAAATACTAGGCCCAAACCCACAAAACGAAGAATATCCTGGAATCATGCTCACCACGCCGTGCGGTGGCCGCTCCCCTCACGGCCGCGTGGCGCTCCGGCCTAGGGGGGTCACCTGGTCTGGTCTGGTCCGGTTCACTCCTGGTTCGGTCCAGTTCGTTTCCTGATGCTCCGGTTCACCGGTTTAGCTCATTTTTGATCGTTTTCGCCCTTTTTAACCACGAACAAGTCCCTGGACCTACATTTATTCAAATAAGTTAGTAGTATACAAATCCTAATACAAACCGAACATAAAACTAATAAAATATTAAATAAAATATAAAATGAATTTATATATATTTAGCCTTATATCATGCACATCTTGGAGGAAAACTCCTAACAGCCGAAACTCTTCTTCGCTTGCAAGAACCAGCCTTTTTATAACCATTCTTTGGTAACTTATCAACCAACAATTCGATTTCTTCCTGTCCTAAGTTTGGTAGTATTTTATTTCTTTTAAAGATACTCCACGAATTACCAACTAGGTATAAAGACCCGTTTTGGTTACTTTTTCACCATCACCAACAATATCTAAACCGCGCTTTTCTATATATAATTAAGTATCTAAGGTATAATGTCATAATGCCCCGATTCAACTATTTGTTCACCACCACCGTCAACATTATTCGAACCACAAAAGGAAATAAACTCAAATTTGCTTTGAATGAGTCTTTCATTGGATTCGACCAAAAATTTCCATGAAATTCCTTATGACTTCCCCAATTTCGTTGCAATATTTTTAACGAGGGTGTCGTCAAATCAAGTGCGGGTGAATATATAAAGTGATTCGAGCAATCTTGACAATCCCTATAAAAAATTGTTGATAAAAGTCCGAAAAAAACAAATGAAAGTGATAATTATGTGATTGATAGTTGACATTTGACATGGTCAACTCCTGAAATGAACCAGAAAATCAATCATCTTGATCTTGTAAGCACCTTGTTGAAATAGTGAAATTTTGGTGAATTTTGCTAAAAAATAACCATTGTCCACCCGGTACAGTCAACGAATGAGTTGACCCGAATAATCTCTCCGAAAAGCAATGTTTTAAAAACCAACTTTTTACTCGTATCGGATTAGGCTAAAAAGTGGTACAACCGGTTGAACCGGGAGGTTCAACCGGTTGAACATTTTACCTTATAATTTTCTGTAAATACAACTTTAACTCCAAAAATAACCCAAAAGTAAATGATTTCATAACAAAAGATAATCCAAAAGTTAATCCATATTAAAAAAATAATACAAAATCACTCAATTTTAAAAATACAGTCATAAAGTTTACACGTTTAAATATTAATTGTTAGGTTATATGGGCTGTAAATGTCAAAAATTTCTTGGACATAAAACCGGTTTGCCGGTAAAAATCGGTATTTTAGAAAAAACCGGCCAAAAATATCGGGTTTAAAATACCAGCTTGCTGTGCAAAATCCGATTTAACCGGTTCAACCGAACGGTTTGAACCGGTTTTTAAAACACTGCCGAAAAGATCAGTCATACTTGGGTAAACATCTTTCATGTAGAACACTTGGTGAAAAAGTCAAACGGGTAAGTGAGTAAACAAATCTTTTTGAAGACTATTAATTTTAGAAGTTTTACCAACCCAATAAAGCGCCCTTTGTTTGACCGGGCATTTTTGAATTCCAGCCATGCTCTGCTCCGGGCATCCTATTTTTCAATAATGCCATATCATTCTCAGCCAATTGGTTTCTCCGACGAAGAACTCGAATTAGAATCAGACGACGATGGAAGGCAAAACCTAATACAGAGAACCAGGGACCAACATCAAATCGACTCCACGTTTTTCATCGTCTTCAATCCTCAAAATGGTTTGGTTTTTCTCAATCTGCTCAACTTCCAATGCTATCAGTTATCTTTTACTCAACAGTTTAGCATTCGTATGTTCATTTTGATTTAGGGCAACCTGCACAAACCAATTCACGCGTGTATATTTGCAAAGTTAACAGGTATAAGTAATGCTTGCAAAGTTAATTTTGTTCCTTCAGTATATTTGATTTCATACATGTGAAAAATATATGTGATTAACTGATTTATTATGTTTAAAATACATTGAATATGCTGAATGCCTTTTTACGGCTTAAACGATTACCAAACAAACCCGATTGAACTTCTTTAGCGAAACCCAACCTATGCCACCCGAAACATGTGTCAATTTATGTGGTTCACATAGTTATCAACATTAAATTAGTTTTCTTAAATTTCTTTATAAATAATATATATACCACTTAGTTACTCTTCTATTATGAACATTATTACCTTTTAAGCCCAAAAGAATGGCTATTGAACCTGTTGCATATTTGTGCACTTCACAGCTCAAAACGAGCCGGTCCTTCACACAATCAAGTGAAGGGGCCACTTTAGGCCCCCAAACTTTTAGAGCCTTGATTTTTTTATTTACATTGATGACTCTTTTCTTGAAGTGTTGTAGGTTCTGTTTCTAATCCCTGCATCAGCGATATTTTTTAATTATTTATTAAGTTTTGATTTTTTTGAATCTTTGTAATGCCTACAAGCGTGGGTTTATTTATGCAGCAAGCTCTCATGAAGGTGCTTGCATAAATTCTCTTCATGTATTTTTGTCAGTTTGGTTGGTCTTTCCCTGTAATATAGTAATGGTCTGCCTGCAGTCCCTGTTCCAGGTATTACCCGAATGGTTCCAGTCACCGCTTTAGAGCCTACTGGGAACCCGAGCGAGTGTCTCCTTTTGAAGAATGTGTTTGATCCTGCTACCGAGGTTTGTATTTAATCTTTTTTCCTAAATTCAAAATGTGTCCATAGAGTTGGCAAAATGGTTGGGTCAGGCAATGGGTCAAGTTGGGCTGGATTGGTTGACCCGATTATTTTTAGCTTTAACTGAACAAATGAATGAACATGAGCAACTAAACGGGCGGGGTTTTCATGTTTGTGTTTGTTCATGCGTTAAACAAAAAAACGTAACGGAACATAGATGAATGAACACCAATTAAAAGTAAGCATGGAAATAAATATGTTGGGCCTAAAAAATAATAGTATAAATGAGTGGTTCATGATAGTAAAACAAACGAACGTAGCTGAACATAGATGGATGAACAGAGCAAACACCGATTAAAAGTAAACATGGACATAAATATTTTGGGCCTAAATATACTAAATATAGACCAACTTGTAAGTTGTAACTGTAGTTATAAAATTAGATTAATTTGTAACGGGTCTTACAAATTTAGATGAATATGTAAATAAACGAGCTGGCCCAGGTAAAAAGGAGGTGGAAGACCATAGACAACAGTTTGAACTCTATTCTGGTGAGGTAATAGTAATCACACACAAGTAGAATCACTCTATTTCATATTTTTGCATGTGTTTAATGCATTATATACATGTGAACTAAATTAGGGAACTGCCACAAAACAAGGACATAGTTGCCACATATATTGACTGACTGCTCTGAGCTTACTAATTGATTATCTTTGCATATTTATGAGATTTAATGACTTTGATGTAAATTTTCTTGTGTATGTTTATATGATCATTGAAACCAGGTAATTGAAGCACAGCATAATTGTTATGGGATAGGGATATAGTGTTGCTGCTCTTGGATGTGCTGCATCTCATGCTGATTTGATGTGTTCATCTTTCGCTTGTGAGATATTACCTTTTTTTAAGTTATTTGCATAATTGCATCAGCCTTTTAAGTTACATATACAATTCTTTCAACATGATTTAGTTTTTTAGTTACATAGTTGCAAATACAAGGTCCACATTGTTTTCCTCGGAGCGAGTTTCGGTTAGTACTTGGGATTCAATGGTTTTAAAAGTGTACACATACAGTATGAGCTATATATAAAGTTTGTTGACAACCAAGATGTGTTAGATCTTATTTGGAAGTTGTATATTCTTCTTGTTTGCCATACTTTTCCGTTTATACATGAATTATTGTTAAAAAAGCTTGTAAAATGTGTTACAGAAACTGCAGATTAACCTTGTTTTGTTACTGCTCACCAATTTATACAATATATCGGGAGACATGCTATTATTTAATTGAGACCTATATGGCTTGTGGCATATAGACCGCCAACAGAAATTAAGGGTCGGCGATGGGTAAATGATAAAGTTATTAAAGTTAAAGAGGTCAAAAGGTTTGAACCTCGGTACATCGTCACTTACTGTAAAAATTAAAGTTAAAAGAGGTCAAAATGTGTTCACTTAAATCAATTGATGTAAAACAAATACAAAAGATACACTCTTTATTTTTTTACGTAAGTTGCATTGTAGTTGTCGTCAGTATATGAAACCGCCGCCATTGAATCACTGGATGAATAATAGGAACACATAATTTTTTTACTTTTAGAGAAAGAAAGTACAGTAAATATTAATCGACAGAGGAAAGGAAAGAATACGAACAAAGACTAAAAAACCTATCGGAATTAGAGTAACGGCAATCAACGATGAAAGAAAGATTAAGGATGTTTGGAAGAGAATTTGAAACTTAACGGCGACTGATCCTTGTTTTAGGGTTAATAATGTTTAATGACCGTTGCTTCTTATGTATATATAGAACTTGCAATATAACCGACATATGAGTAGTAGTGACTTTGACTTGATGCTAACGCATTATACCGGCGTTTCATTTGCCATCTAATTATTTTTAACTTTTTATCAGTGTTTTGAAACCCGACCCGAACCGGTATCTTTACGGGCCGGGTCAGCATATTTGGCCTGTTCTTTAAAAACTCGTCCGAGTTTTTCGGGTGGAGGTCGGCTCGGACCCAGTGACCCGACGGGTATATCAGAAAAACACTTTTTTTATTAAATAAAAATGGTGTGGACGCCGATAACCTAACCCATGTGCATGACCGAGATTAAATATTGTTGAATACACCATTAACCAACCAAACTACATACATGTAAGTTGGTTATTATTATTTTTTATTTATTCATAGTTTTTTATATATATAATACATATATTTATATTTATATTTAAATTACTACTCATCCGGGTCAAACGTTAGTTCGCCCTCCAGAATCAGTCCGATCTTTGACCTGGTAAGGGGTCCGTGTCGACGTTCGGGCGGGGTCTGAAAACATTGCTTTTTATTAAACAAGCTAGGGCTCAATCGGGCATTTTCACAAGCTAATATGGAGTAGCAGACGAGCAGTTCAGCTTATTTGCACCCTTATAAACAACTAATTTTAGAACTCGTGTATTAAAAAACAAGCACGAATAAAATAAACTGATTCTTTACACGTACTTCTTTAATTAATAGAATTACGTGTTACATCACAATAAATAAATAATGTGAAATGAAAAGTTAAAGCTGACGTGTTGAAAATAGTGAAAACGATATAATTGATGAACCTCAACAATATTTCTTGTGATTAAGGTTACATATACAGCACACATAAATGTGATAAATGAGTATTTTTCTTATTTCAGAACACCTTTCTTTCAATATAATAGTTTAAACACTTATTGAACATCAAACCTATTTTACTATAACTAAAACCAAGTACCACGAAAGTTGTTTAAAAACTGTCGTGAACAAATAGTATTTAAAGCCAACTCAATAAACAAATAAAAAGGATAATTTGTTACCTTAACTCTAGATTAACATGACTTATTTGTTTGGATGAGCTCTTGGGTCGCCTTAATACTGGTGTCAAATCACTAAATATATTAATACTATTGTTTTACCTGACACGTTGTCGGGACATATTGGTAAAACCTAAGTGTTGCATGTCCTGATGTTTAGGCGGTAAATCGATGTGAAATCGGTCGGTTTCAGTTACATGCGTTACTATATTAGAACCACAACCAAAAATAAAACAAAAAAAAATTATAAAAAATGGGGTAGACCAATAGGGTGGAGTCGGTCGATAAGACTCGAGCGTTGGTAAAACCAACCGTTGTCGATCCCGGATATAGAGGCGGTAAGTCTATGCAAATTCAGTGGATCCTACCGTGTTTATTACGATATCAAAACTAAAAAAGTTAACATCCAGTCGGTTTTTTTTACGTTTGTTATTATACTGGAATTAGAACAAAATGCAGTGAGTTTACGCAGATTCTGTCGGTTTCCGTCAGTTCGTTACGATACCGTGGTAAAGCTAAGCGTTAAAACTTAAAAAAACGTCAAATTAAGATATAAAAAAGAAAATATTTAAACATCGTTTATTCAGTTGGTAAAACCTGGGTGTTGGCAGAACCCGAGAGATGTCAGTCCCCGGTGTTGGGGCACTGACTATACGTGAATTCGGTTAGGTTCGATTACGTTTTGATGGTACCGAAACTAAAGCAAAAGGGTCGGTAAAGCCCTGTCGTTAGTAAACCCGAGCGTTGACGGTCCCGAACGTTGCGATGGCGGGTCAGTAAAACATGAGCGTCGGTAAAACTGAGCGCTGTCGGTCCTAGTGCCGGGGCACTGGGACGAAGCGAATTCGGTCGGTTTCGGTTACGCTTGTGACAGTACTGAGACTAAAGCAAAATGATTGGTAAAACCTGATCGTTGGTAAAACCCGAATGTTACCGGTTCCGAACGTTATGCAACGAGTTGATGTAAATAACTGTTTAGTTATCAAATAAAAAAACAACTTTAATGGCTCGGTCCAATCATATCGTGCCACATGGACCAATCATTGGCCATGCGACACCAAAGTTATAATTTGTTATATATATTAATTATATACATTGATAAAAACCATAAACTACATACATATATATTTGGGAAAATTTCCATAATAAGCATTTATAAAAACAAATTTCTAGTTTTAGGTATTATTTGTAAAAATTTTCGGAAATAGGTATTATAAACGAGTCGTGACGAGTAGTTTGTAGAAACCAATTAGAACTTGACACGTGTCCTTAACTAACCGTAACGAGCACGTTCACTAATCATTTCAACCAAATATTTTGTAGTAAAGTGTTAGCCTATATCCGGTGAGATATTATTCTCCAACCCACTCAGAATTGCTTCACTATAAATAGCCATAAGTTTATTTTATACTTAAATTTACTTCAATTTTCAAAACATTGTATAATCAAGAAGAAAAAAAATGAAATTGTGCAACTTACACACATCATAAGGTAACGTGACGGAGACTGTCTGACAGCAGGCATCAGTTTTACGGTTTGCCATAGTTCTCGCTAAAATTACCCAGGGAGGGCTCATCCCCGGTGCCAATCTCTCAATACATAAAAATATCTCACACATGCACATGACTAAACAAATTATCTAAATCATTTATTTATGTCAGTCTTGTGCATTGGTTTTTACTCCATTTGCCTCTTGGATAAAACCAAATGAATAATATAAAAACCCATATAATTCAAAATATGCTTTAATTGCTCGTCATATTTCTTTGTCGACTTACATTTAATTTTTATTATAAGCAAGTAATGGTTTGATGCGTCGGTCTAAAATATAAAACCCAATAATCTCCCCCTTAGACCTATTCTAACGAATCACTTTGACGATCATCTCATAACCCGATACCTTTCATTGAAATCCCCTCCCCCCCCTCTTGTAACATTCGTTACTTTTCACACCCGAAAATCCGATCCATTTTAAATTTTCGGTTTCGGTTTAAAAACAAATATTATAATCTCTGTTAACCCGACCCATTGGGTTGTTTTGGTGTATTATTGTTTATTTGTTTATCGTTATTAAAGTGCTTTCCAATGTTCGAAGTTCGCTGTTCACACGTTTAGTATTTCTATCAATCAATTTTTTTATCAGTTAATCGATCCTCAAGCTATCGGGTTTAATGCAAGATTAATGCGAATATAATTTACATACTTTTAGCAAACTTTATAACTTAAAGGTTCTTTATTGTGAATATAAACTTTAATATGGTTTTAATATAATTAAGAAACTAAGGGACTGAAATTGTAAATAGTTTAAATTTATATTAAACTATAAAACAAACCCAAACCTTCCCCCGACCGCCGTTTCTCCAGCCGCCGTCTCTGGCCACCTCGAAACCCAATTAATCAGTCATTATTTGACCCAAAAATTTAGCCTAACGTATTTTGACGCTGGTAATCAACATCAATTAACAATTTAATTGTATTATAAACGACCATAACCGCCATTAAAATCCTGTGCCAGAATATTGTCCAAAAGCAATTAACGTGAATTACTCGTCCCCCGCTCCAGTTGCAAGTATAAATAGGACCATACTTCATCTAAACTTGTTCATATCATCAAATCACTCTAACATACATTTATAATTCATCTTTAATCCTCAACAACAGTTTTTCCGGCGAGAGGAGTTTCACCGTCAAGCAATAGCATTCCTAGGTATTTTATATATGCTTTTGAATCATATTAAGCTCTAAAACAAAAACCCCCAAATCAATTTAATCAAATAATGAACGATTTACTGGGATTGTAAACCTAGAGTTTATAGGTTGAAGATGAGTATATAGTTTATGATATAAATATTTCTTGTTCCTAACCTTAAAACTACCAGCAAGTTAGACCAGTTGGTTAGTGTTCTTAGGTGTGAACGGAAGGACCCTTGAACCCGGGTCAGGCCGTTTTGGTTTATGTTTTTTTATAACCATTTTCTTATACATACATATATATATATAACCAAAATAATGTTAAAAAATCATAAAAAATTAAATAAAATATTTTCAACATTAAATAAATTTATTTTACCGTTTTCACCTAAATTTTTTGTAAACGTTATAACATTCAAATTTAGTATTAATCTTGAAATTAAGAAATATTTATAAATCATTAACTCGTTAATATTAATTCGTTCGTTAACTTTAAAATTCGTTAACTATAATTCATTAGATTATAATTCGTTGGTTTATTCTAACAACATAGTTAACTTTGTGAGATAAAATTGCATCGTTAAAATCCAGTGCTTCGTAAAGACTAAGATTCTCGTTTAAATGATAAACCAAATAGTATTAAAATAATTTAAACCGTTAAAATTAGTTAAATTTTATTTCGTTAACTTTAATACGTTATTATTATAACTATTTGAGATAAATTTTTTATTTAAAATCCGTACGTTGTAATATTGTAACTCGCATATTAGTGTTAAAGTTTAATATTAAAACAATATAAACTGTTAAAACTTCAAATAATATTAAATAATATATATTTTAAAATAACGTTTAAACTCTAAAAATCAAACTACTAAATCCCGATAGCTAGTTTTGATTCCCTTTATATATTTTCCTTTATAGTTCGTGACGTTTGACCGTTCGGCATTCTTTATACTCGCTTTCGGTTTTTCGTCCAAGTATCTTCAAACTCAAAGGCAAGTTTTCATAACCCCTTTTTACTTTTATACGTTTTGGGGTGTAGTACGTTCCAAACTTTTATTTCATGTCTCATGTTTTAAACTAAAATTCACACGCGTGTCTTGTATGTATTGGCTTAGTATCATATTGCTTGTAAATTATGTGATTTTGTTCTAGTGTTTATTGTTTTGTTGGTGGAAAAGACTAATACACATACTCAAACGCAAAGTGGGAGGGTCCGAAGGGACATATACTACCTGCGCCGTCCATTTTTCTTAACTTTTGTTAATAAATGGCGTTATCATTATCATACTCTATACTCCAAATAGCTCGGCGAACGGGGATTCCTTAGTAGATTTGACTTAGGTCAAGAAAACGGGAATATCATGTATTTATTTTTCTTTTACTTTATGATTGAGACGATACATCTTGACTTGTGAATTTTACACTTTTCGTATTGTATATATGCAAAACTGATTGAGCATAGACGGATCTAGATCTACGATGACATCGAGTTATTCATTGATTGATCGATATGATTAGGTTGAATACGGTTAGTGCGTGAACTATGTTTGTTGAGAGAGTTTGGGTAGAGTAACGAGGTAGAATGGATAAAAATAAGGAACTGATTACATTAATGATAACATTACAGGTATATATAGACGATGACACATTTTGTAAAGCCCCGAACCCCGGGTCCCCCACAGTTGGTAACCGTACAAAACACTTGTAAAAATATTTAAACTTAAAAATGATTCATTTCATTAAAACAAGCAATTCAGAGTATAATTCAGCGGAAAACATAAGTAATAAATAAGTTCCCAAAATCCGGGAATTTTGCCCAAAATCAACATAGTTATCTTTAAATAAAAACTTTTAAAAATAAATGTTTAATAGTAAAACTTCAATTCCCCGTATGCCCTTCACCGTCCAAGTATCTTCGTGCACGTCCAAGTGATAAGGCATCCTCCTCCTAACCTGAAACTCACACTAACATGCACACAAAGTCAGCTTGAGTTGAGTGAGTTCAAGTTTTAAGTAAATAATATCAATAGTAATAGTTATGATAGTCAAACCAAAAGTTTAAAAATAAAAGAGTACATCCATCAAATCATCATTTCCGAAAATTAAACATCCTCATACATACATATACAAAATGTATATGTAAACATCCTTTTAATTACATCTCTATATATATCACAGTATATATATATATATATATAACATCCACGTATAACATCAGGGTCGAGCAAACGTACAACCCAAACACGTAACATCAATGCATGCAAATACAAAGTAGGCATACACAACATCAGTAGTCGAAACGACTACAACATCGCCAGATATAGGCCAAGCAATAATGTATATACATACATATATATATATATATATATATATATATATATATATATATATATATATATATATATATATATTTAACATCCCAAGGCTTACCATATGCTAGCAAGCCTATATAAATCAGTTTAAAAACATTTCATCATGTAGGAAAACACTTAGGTGTGCATGCTAGCCCAAAAATAAAAAGAGTAAAAATGGCATCATGAACTCACCTGAAATCAATCGAACACCTGCAACGAGCTAGGAAATCCCTAAGTGCACAATCACAAGCAAGGGCCTGTAAATTATACACAACACGTTACTAAACTAGACTGTAAGAACACTCTTGACTAATGGGCCGTTCAAGCCCAACAATTTGGCCCAAGGCCCAACAACTGGCCCAAGGCCCAACAACTTGGCCCAAGGCCCAACGCCCAACACTTGGCCCAAGGCCCAAAAACTTGGCCCAAGGCCCAAAAACTTGACCCAAGGCCCAGCACTTGGCCCAAGGCCCAGCCTTGGTCCAAGGCCCAACAACTTGGCCCAAGGCCCAACACTTGGCCCAAGGGTAATCAAATCGGGTCGAATGCGCGTGTAATAAATCTTAAAACCATTGGTTAAACGAATCAGCCCCAAATGGGCCAAATTCCATTTTACATCTTTTCATTCATCAAGATTATGTCACCCGAGTTAATAGGGTTGATGGTTCCTTTTTACAACTCTTACTTTAACAATTAAACGAAATTTCGCGCACCGCCGACTCGATTGACGAAGCACTAACCACAACAGCCCCGAGCATCAAAAAAATAATTTTTCCACAGCCCTTAAACCCCTTAGGGCTGCACAAACTGATTCTGTCGGTCACCCGATCAATTAACGCATCAAACTCAACAATTTGCAAACCTACACCCGATAAACCCTAGTTTTCGAACTAAAATCGATTGACCGATCTAAACACCTCCAATGACCACGAAATTTTAATATGATGTAAATGCCATACCTGGGGATCTTTCTACACTGGAAACTCTAATTTTTATCCATGGGAAGTGGGTCAATTACACCTTGGCCGAAAATCTGTCCAACAAAAAGTTTTGGCAAAATTGAGCATCAAAACGATTAGGGGTGAACAAAAAGAGTGTTGGGGTTTGTGGTATATACCTTGAACTACTTCTAGGAGCTTGGAATCGATCAAAAAGTCGAAGCAAGGAAGGGAGGGGGTGGCTGGACTTGGCCGATCGCAAACAGCAGCAGGCTAGGGTTTTTTTTTTTTTTTTTTTTGTTTATGATATATTACAAATATGTTTCATCCAAGTCCCTCGAATTTGCAAGATTTGGCGACTTGTAAGGAAGGTTAAGTATTTTTAACCTAGCGGGGATGACGTAAAGGCTCCCGAGAAACGTTGGTTAAGTCTCGAGATTTATACATACTCTACAATATTTAATTCTTGAAACCGGAATTAACGGGCGTTACACATTCGTTAACTTAACCTTACCGAATGTGTCATTCGTTACATAAACACTAACGAATGAACATCCTCATTCGTTTTACATTAAAGACTAACGAATGCCCTTCATTCGTTGTCACATTCGTTAAACAGGGTTAACGAATGTGGTTTACAAACTAACGAATGTAGCTTATTCGTTACGGGGCAACGAATAGCTTTACATTAGAGCGAATGGGGATATATTTACCAAAATACCCCTTACATTATCATTAATAAAATAATACTATTATAAAGACCGAGACGCTCAAGTCGTGTATCAACAAACCCCCTCGTCTTGAGCTCTTTATACTTTATCTCTGGAATATCTTCGTTTTCCAGTCAGTGCAGCTATGTATCTTGAATGAATAACAGACTCGAACAACTTGCTTAGCAAATCTGATCTGATTTTGAAATAAAGCGTCGTTGTCAGACTCAGATAAGTTAACGAGCCACATCGGATCGATCACACGAATAACACTTGTGTTTGATCCGCTGCCCAATACAATTACCGCTTCACCCGTCCTGTTATCATAATACCATCTGCTGAACGTGGTGAACAGACTCTGAGGAAATATCTTCATCAGTGCCCTCTTCATAGTCTTCGGCGGCTTAACCTGTAAAATCAGTTTTCTCCAGCCAGTGCGAGGATCGATCTCATCGATATATTTGCGTGTCGGCACTTGTGGCTTGAAGAATTTGAAACCATAACGGGTTTCATGAAGTAGATGCTCATAGAACCACTCAGCCCATTGATCTTTTCCCCGATTCACAAACGGTCGGTTGGCTAGTTTTCTCATATCCCATCTTGGCATAGACAAAATATCGTGTGGGCGCTTGAAATAATAAATACCATATTCCCACTAAACAATATATACCTTAAGCTCTGCATCATACTGCCATGCTACCAAGTCACCTCTCACGTCTTTAGCACTTCTGTACTTCTTCATCTGGTATGCAGATGCTCGGACCTTCGCTAATCTGACTTCCTTCTGTTTGTGATATCTGAAGGTCTCGATCATCTTATTCGCACGTTTCACATCCTGCCAAACATACCATCCAAAGCACGTTTACGTTTCTTCTCTTTCGTAGATAAGTGACTGGTCTCAGCAGCTTTATTCCACTTCTCTATTTCTTCACGAAGACGCTGTTCTACTACATCAAAATGTTTTGTTGTGAAGAGTGGAATACCTGAATCGTTGTTGTTGTCAGCATAAAAATCAGGATACTCCTCATCAGTTACAACTTCCACTTCTACCTCTTCATACTCAGGCACATTCCCACGCGGAATGCCTGGATTTGTACTTTCTTCAAAATCTATTTCCACCTCCACTATCTTTCCCATTTCCTTAACCTCGTCCTCATTCAGATCTAGAAGCAGGGAAATTTGTTCCTCAGTCAGTGAATGATCAACAAACTCACCCTCTTCGATCTCATCAGCATTTTCCATACTATACACAATCCCGTTCATACCTACAAACAAAATCATATTTGCTGGTATAACATCAATCGGTTTAGCTTGAGTATAGTCCCTGTACGGCACAATCTGCAACTTATTTCCCTCACCACCACCACTAGTACTCGTTCCACTAGCTTGATCACCTTCCGATGGTGTACTACCGCCCGGTTGCTGGTCACCAACACCCCCTTCATCCAGATCATCTTCATCATTCGTCAACCTTTTCAACTCATCATCTTTACAAGTAAGTTGGAGGATGATCTTGTTTTGTTTATCTAATCTCTCCCTCTGAGTAGAAACTAGGGCTTTTAACTCCTTATTTTCTCCCTGAATGAACTGAATATGCCTAAACATATTCCACTGCGCTAGTTCATGAGCTACCCGGTCTGCTTGTATCTATGTTTGTTGAAGATGCAACAGATCCATCATGTGAAACCATTGAGCCTGAGGAGACATTCCATAAAAGTTCGGATGGATAGGTTGCATAGGACCCTGAGGACGATTAAACGCCATAAATGAGTGCTCAGGTCGTTGCAACGTAGTAGGAGTGATTGGAGTAGCAGGAGTAGTCGATTGAGGACTATGCATGTGTGCCAATACAGTCTGCAAAACATTCCCAAAGTACAAATCCGACATAGATGTAGTTATCAATTCAGAGAAATTGAATGGTTTGTTTAGTACAGATCCGATATATCATCTGGATTTTTAACTAAGGTAGCTTGTAGATCATTAATCATCAGCTGCAAGAATCTCGGATATATTAAAAACTTGTGACGACTTGCGAGATTCTCCTTTAAGTGATAAAATACCAATTCTGAGAAATTGAACGGTTTGTTTAGTACTAAGGCAACAAACGCGGATTGCAGCATGACTCAGCATTCATCAAAACCTCCTTTTTGTCCACCGAGACAATGTATCAGTACATGCAGCAAATACTTTTACTACTCGCACAAATTCGCTTTGTTATACATAGACTTGCCCAAATCTCCATTATACCTCACCCTTCCGAACAACCCACGTATCAAACTCTTATCAAATTCACATCGGTCATCCACAGTATCAACAAATCCCAAAACGTCTCTAATTACCCCCATATCAATCACCACACGTTTCTCTTAAATGACAGCTTCTATCTGGTTTTCGGCTTCATTGAACCAAGCAGTATCCCAAAAGGCACGTATAATGCTTTGGTAAACCAAAGTGTGTATCTATATAGCCTTGTAGATCGTGGAACGTATCAAAAAATTAATCATCCCTCCGAAAATAGGTGAATCTTCAAAAGTATCATTTAAAAAGGCACAGATATTGTGACTTTTTATTCCACGATAACAGAACAAGAGCTTGCTCAGGTTCATCAACTTGTTCTTGAGCCTGAGCCTCAGGTTGTTGTTCTGAATTAACTTCTGGATGTTGCTCGGGAGCTCGATTTTGAATGATCTCGTCAGCCATTCTGTTACAAGAATATACTATTAGTAAAATATTCAATAATATCATACTGATTAACGAATGAGTATCTCAATCGTTATAAAAAACTATACGAATGTCACACCTGTCTAAAATTTATGTATAACGAATTGGTCACATTTGTTAGTTATAATGAATTATCATATTCGTTTAGTATTTATTACGTTAAACACTTATTCGTTATGAATTCGATAATCCATTCGCTATCTTAGCAAATAAGATAATCATTCGTTAACTCATAATGAATCTGATTGACCATTCGTTAAATGAATAACAAATCTGAATAGTCATTCGTTAATGAATAACAAATCTTTGTTAATTTATCATTTGACTATCAAAAGTCAAAAATCAAATGATTTTGACTACTTAAAGTCAAAGATGAGAATCTCCGTCACCAAATTAGTTAATTTGTTATCGATTTTCACTATTCAACTCAATCAACACAATCGGAAACCCATTTCATACATTAAATGACGATCTAATAACACTAATATCATCAAAAATGATTGCATTCGTTTGTTTAACCATAATATTCATATCAGTTTACTAATTAACAAGTTGAGCCCTGAAATCCAGATTATATATAGAGAATCTGATATCAGTATACTCGTTTGTACCTGTATAATAAAACAATATTAGTTAATTGGAATATGATTGAGTGTATGAATTCTGGAAAATTTTTGCAAGAGTTTCTTTTAGGATGACGATGAAATAGTATGCAGGCGAATGATGATTCATTCGTCTGCCGATATTCTTAGCTATTATCAATAAGGGTAATTTAATATATCTTCTAAAAATTGATTGAGCTAGTAACAGAACACTTCTTGATTTTTGTGCATATGGAATGTTCTCCCAGAATTCTATTGCGTCTTGCTGGTCGTTTGCCTAGAGAAGCTCCTAATTGTTTCAGAGAAACTAGAAAGAGATTCTTTAACCAGAAAGAATTCAGTTCAGATGTAGGATACCTATCCAGAAGTTTTCGCAACTCAATCATATATGATTCCATCATCAAAGATTTGACCTTTTCAAACTCTGTCTGTAACTCACTAGAGGCCCCGAAAACAAAGAAAAGATGTGTACAAACGAGATATGCAGCAACAAGAAAAAGAAAAAGGATTGCATAGAGGAACTCCCGAACATTTGTCAGATGTGTCGATATCAATGGTGACTCATTATTTCGATGAATCATTTCTTCGGACTGAAGAAGATTATGGAAACACTTACTCGAAATCTTACTTATCAGATTTTCTAGTTCCATTTGTGGTGAAAGTGGAAATAGTAGCAAAAACGCGGATGCCAGAACAAGTGATCAAATTATACGAGAAAGTTCTACTGATTTGGAAAGTTCTACTGATCTAGCAAGTTCTACTGATCTGGCAAGTTCTACTAATCTAGAAAGTTCTACTGATCTAGAAAGTTTTACTGATCTGGATGTAACTCAAAAATACAAGCATTTGTGGGTTCAATGCGAAAATTGTTATGGATTAAATTATAAGAAATTTTTTAAATCAAAAATGAATCTTTGTGAACAATGCAGATATCATTTGAAAATGAGTAGTTCAGATGGAATCGAAAGAGTAGGCGCTCTATCTTATTTTTAAATCAAGGTCCCCTGTTAGGATGTACTACTAAACCTAAATTGGGGTTATCCGCTAAAAACTACGGTAGAGCTTGTTATGAATGTCTTCGTGGTGGACTTGATTTTACTAAAGATGATGAGAACGTTAACTCCCAACCATTTATGCGTTGGAGAGCCCGTTTCTTATTTTGTGCCGAAGCTATTTATAAATCACAAGCTGAAACAGGTGAAATCAAAGGGCATTACTTGAATGCTACTGCTGTACATGCAAAGACATGATGAAAAGGGCTATATTTGCCAGAGAATTGGGAGTTCCTATCGTAATGCATGACTACCTAGCAGGGGGATTCACTGAAAATACTATCTTGGCTCATTATTGCCGAGACAATGGCCTACTTCTTCACATCCACCGTGCAATGCATGCAGTAATTGATAGACAGAAGAATCACGGTATGCACTTCCGTGTACTAGCTAAAGCGTTACGTATGTCTGGTGGAGATCACATTCATTCCGGTACCGTAGTAGGTAAACTTAAAGGGGAAAGAGACATCACTTTGGGGTTTGTTGATTTACTACGTGATGATTTTATTGAAAAAGATAGAAGTCGCGGTATTTATTTCACCCAAGATTGGGTCTCTCTACCAGGTGTTCTGTCTGTAGCTTCGGGAGGTATTCACGTTTGGCATATGCCTGCTTTGACCGAGATATTTGGGGATGATTCCGTACTACAGTTCGGTGGAGGAACTTTAGGACACCCTTGGGGAAATACACCTGGTGCTATAGGTAATCAAGTAGCTCTAGAAGCATGTGTACAAGCTCGTAATGAAGGACGTGATCTTGCTGTTGAGGGTAATGAAATTATCCGTGAGGCTACCAAATGGAGTGCTGAACTAGCTGCTGCTTGTGAAGTATGGAAGGAGATCAAATTTGAATTCACTGCGGTGGATACTATTGATTAAATTCCAAGCAACGGATACTTTGGATAAGGATAAGAAGATATAACGTTCGTTCTCTTCATTGAATTTCAATGAAATTCGGCCCAATCTTTTACTAAAAAGATTGGGCCGAATCCAACATGCATAAATTTTACATACTTATATAGATATAGAAAATTTCAAATAAAAACTCGAAGACTAAATAACTCAAATCTTTCTATTTTTGTATTGGATCCACAATGAATCCTATGGATCCTTAGGATTGGGATATTCTTTTAGATCCTGTAGTTTTCCTAGATCGAGACAGGTATCACAACTCTTTCTACCCATCCTGCATATTGTCCTTTTTGTTCCATATTGGTATTGTCGTAGAAACTTAACTTATTATTAGTTATTAGACGAGATTTTACAAAAAAATTGTTCGTAGGTTTGTGGAGAGAACAAATCCTTTTTTCAATTCTCACACTTCTTATTAGTTAATAATTCTAGTGATTGTATTTATATGCTTATTCCTGATAGGAAATACAATATTCAAAATTCAAATAAATGATTTTTCGTCGAATGACTATTCATCTATTGTATTTTCATGCAAATATGGAGCAATAAAACTATATGAAAAGATGTTGGTTCAATTCGATCTTATTTAAGAAGGAGTTCAAACACAGATGTAGGCTATGTAAATCAACGGGCAGTCTTGGTCCTATTGAAATTGAAAATGCCAGCGAAAGTCAAGATCCGAATATAAATGATACGGATAAAAACATTCAGAGTTGGAGTGGTCATGAAAATTACAGTAATGTTGATCTTTCTTTTGGCATCAAGGACATTCGGAATTCATCTCTGATGATACTTTTTTAGTTAAAGAGAATAACGGGGACATTTATTCTATATATTTTGATATTGAAAATCAAAATTTTGAGATTGACAATGATCCTTCTTTTTTGTAGTGAACTAGCAAGTTCTTTTTATCGGAATTCTAGTTATCTAAATAATGGATCTAAGAGTAAGAATACCGACAATGATCCTTTCATGAATGATCCTTCCATAAATGATCCTTCCATGAATGATCCTTCCATAAATGATCCTTCCTTGAATGATCCTTCCATGAATGATCCTTCCGTGAATGATCCTTCCATGAATGATACTCATTATACTTGGAATAATCACATGAATAGTTGCATTGACATTTATCTTCAGTCTCAAATCTGTATTAATAGTTACACTGTAAGTGGTAGTGACAATTCCAGTCACAATTACATTTCTAGTTCCATTTGTGGTGAAAGTGGAAATAGTAGTAAAAACGCGGATGCCAGAACGAGTGATCAAATTATACGAGAAAGTTCTACTGATCTGGAAAGTTCTACTGATCTAGAAAGTTCTACTGATCTGGATGTAACTCACAATTACAAGCATTTGTGGGTTCAATGCGAAAATATTTATGGATTAAATTATAAGAAATTTTTAAATCAAAAATGAATATTTGTGAACAATGTGGATATCATTTGAAAATGAGTAGTTCAGATAGAATCGAACTTTTGATCGATCCGGGTACTTGGGAGCCTATGGATGAAGACATGGTCTCTCTGGATCCCATTGAATTTCATTCGGAGGAGGAGCCTAATAAAAATCGGATCGACTCTTATCAAAGAAAGACAGGATTAACCGAGGCTGTTCAAACATGCATAGGGCAACTAGACGGTATTAACGTAGCAATTGCGGTTATGGATTTTCAGTTTATGGGGGGTAGTATGGGATCCGTAGTTGGGGAGAAAATTACCCGTTTGATTGAATACGCTACTAAAGAATTTCTACCTCTTATTAGAGTGTGTGCTTCTAGAGGGGCATGCATGCAAGAAGGAAGTTTGAGCTTGATGCAAATGGCTAAAATCTCTTCTGCTTTATATGATTATCAATCCAATAATAAGTTATTCTATGTACCAATCCTTACATCTCCTACTACCGGTTGGGTGACAGCTGGTTTTGGTATGTTGGGGAATATCATTATTGCTGAACCCAATGCCTACATTGCCTTTGCGGGTAAAAGAGTAATTGAACAAACATTGAATAAAACAGTACCCGACGGTTCACAAGTGGCTGAGTATTTATTCCAGAAGGGCTTATTTGATTTAATCGTACCATGTATTAATCCTTTAAAAAGCGTTCTGAGTGAGTTATTTCAACTCCACACTTTCTTTCCTTTGTATCAAAATTAAAACATTCAGTTCAATTATTTTGATTATCTAATTAGCTTATCGGAATCCAAGTAAAAATTAGACGAATGGGGTTTTCTTTGTTGACATAAGATCTAATTGTATAAAGAATCAACAGTCACATCAAATTGAAAATCCGCCCCTTTTCTATATTCATTATTATTTATCAACAAGATAAAAGATGAAATTCTTATTTTCGTAAAGTAAAATAAGGCAAAAAAAAAAAAGATCTTCTTTGTTTGGATTATAAACCCTCAATAATTTCACGCGAATCGAGGTCATTCGTTCAAATTTGAACTAACGAATGGCCTTATTCGTTAAATTAAAAACCTTATTTGTTAACTACATAACGAATCAGATCTACATTTGTTATCAAATCAACGAATGATACTTTAACACACTATATTCGTCTATAACGAATCTAAGTAACATTCGTTAAAATTTTAACGTATGATACATTAATTTATTCCATTCGTTAACTGTTTACACGAATGTCTTCCATTCGTTATGCACAACGGAAGTGAACGACTTTCATAACGAATAGGATCATTCGTTATGTATAAATAACGAAAGGCTTGACAATCGTTAAACCAATGTTAATGAATCACCAAACACCAATAACGAATGAGATTAATTCTCATTAATGATTTACATAATCATTTTAAAAACCAATTAGGGTTTTGTAAATGAATTAAATAATCAATTAAAAACCAATTAGGTTTTAAATTGCACACTTTAAAATACCCAATCCATCAAAGATCGGTAATGTTTAACTTAAGCGGATTTTTACATTAAAACCAACTGTTACCAGTTGAGAATACATTAAGCATGAATTAACTTAAAATTTGGGGTAACAAACTTTTCTTTTTGTTATGGATTATTCGCTAGCTCGGTAAATCGAAAATAAAGCAGGAAAAAAAATGAAAATCTTTTTAGATTTTTAAAATTTTTCAAAACAAAAAAAAAAAACTGTAAATGCAAAGCAGTAAACAACTAACCTATAAAAGCAGTACATATTTTTGTGAATTCGAGCAGGGAATCATATTGATCAAAATTTCCGTCCATCACAGTTTTATTTTCAGCTTTTATTATGACTGATGTTAAGTTGATTATTGGTATTGTTGCCCACCTAAATCTTCTAACAAATGTTTCAGAACGTTCGATGATATGTTTAATTGATTCAATTAGGCACGGATATTAGAAATTATCAGCTCTAATATTGATTCAAGCTTAATTTGATTTTCTCCAAATCACCCCAACTTGACTTAAACCTAAGAATCAATTTGATCGAAAATGAATGATTTAAGCAAACATAGTCCGTAATCCCCACTACAAGATATACCCCCGCTATCAAGCAATACCCTAAGGCCCGTTCCCATGGATGAGTACGCGATTTCATCTGTCGGTTTTCAGCCATTGTGTCCCTTGTGGTACGTTTCTTAATGGTAATAAGGCGCGAGCAAGTGGACAATGTATGACTCACAGCGTGGTTTGATCAAGTCTGTAATTCATTTTGTACTCAAAGTACTTCTTGTGATCAAGTTTAGAGACTTAAGCAGTTACACTGTGGGTTTATTTTTTAAGCATTGTTTTAATATTCATCAAAATGAATACCAGATGTAAAACCGCATAAAGACCCAATGGAGTCAGGAACCTTAAAGCATCCCATCAATACAGGATTTAAGGCTATAAGACCATACATCGTTGAAACGTTAACCACCAACTAGCAGCTTTTTCTTAAAAAATTTTCAAATCGATTAGAAGGCTTGAGTATGACCAGATTATTACATTTCTGTCATCATTATCAAGACTTTTTCTAGAAACAATATTTATAATTAGGCAATTTAGGTTTATATCACTTATTAGTTCTTACTTGTTTGTCAAAAGACCTACCAATACATTAATGCAATTAAACACTCAGTCTTTTATTACTTACTTTTTATTGAACTTAGGATCACATGACCAATGTACTATCATTTTCCCTTTTTGCTCGAGAACTCATTTTGAGGAGCATTTTTCAATGTTTTTGTATTTTTTGATATTTGAATGTTTTTGGAGTTTTTTAATTTTTTCTGTACAAAACTGAAAATCACAATATTTTTGGATTTTTATATTTTTCTCCCCTAAAAACGACAAACAACAAAAAAATAAGAAAAATGAAAATAAAATGATTCAACCGAGCTGTTGAATAGCAGTTAATCTTTTTGAACTGTTTATACCTATCAAATATTGAAAACGTGTTTTATCAAATGCCTTGGTATAAAGGTCAGCCTTTTAAAAATCCGCATGTATTTTTTCAATATCAATAAGTTTCTTTTCAAAGCAATTGCATATAAAGTGATAACGGATTTCAATATGTTTAGTTTTTGAATGTTGAACCGGATTTTTGGTGATATAGATAGCGGCCGAATTGTCAATGTAAATAGGAGTAGTAAGAAAATTCAAACCGTAATCCTGTAGATGCTGCTGGATCCAGAGAACCTGTGAACAGCAACTTGAGGCCGCCACATACTCCACTTCGGCTGTTGAAGTTGAGACCGTTGTCTGCTTCTTACACTGCCAGGAAACAAGCCGGTTTCCTAAGAATTGACAGCCCGCTGTTGTAGATTTGAAATTGATCTTGCATCCTCCATAGTCCGAATCAGTATAAGCCATGAGATCAAACATATCGTCCTTGGGGTACCACAACACGATGTCGGGATTTCCCCTCAGATAATGTAAGATTCGCTTAACTGCCGCCAGATGAGTCACTCGGGGACTCGATTGGTACCTGGCACATAAACAAACAACAAACATTGTATCAGGACAAGATGCAGTCAAATACATAAGAGATCCGATCATAGCTCGATACAGGGTTGGATCAACGGTATCCTCCAATTCATCCGGTGATAAATTGTGACCCACGGGAAGAGGTCTCGAAGGGATTTTGCCGTCAGATATCTTGAATCGGCTCAAGACATCGTTCACATATTTGGATTGATGTATAAAGATCCCGGAATCAGACTGGTGAACTTGCAATCCCAAGAAGAAGCTCATCTCTCCCATCGAACTCATCTCGAATTTGATTTGCATCGTCTTCTCGAATTCTTTACACAAGTTGTCGTTTGTCGAACCGAAATAGTTTCGTCCACGTAAATTTGGACGAGGAGCAGATCTTCACAAACATTCTTGTAAAATAATTTACAATCCGCATTTCCCCTCTTGAAGCCACTATCAATCAAATGGTCAGCCAACGTGCTGTACCAGGCTCTCGGGGCCTGGTGTAAACCATAAAGAGCTTTGTTTAAGCGTTAAACACGCTCTGGATAGTCTGGATCCTCAAAGCCGGGAGGCTGCTTCACATACGCTTCTTCATGAATCTCTCCGTTTAAGAATGCCGATTTAACATCCATTTGATAAAATTTAAAGTTCTTGTAGGCTGCATAGGCAAGAAAGATACGTATAGCTTCCAGTTGTGCCACATGAGCATATACTTCAGTGTTGTCAATGCCTTCTTGTTGATTGTAACCCAGTACGACCAATCGTGCCGTGTTTCTCACGATTACCCCACGGTCGTATTTTTTGCACTTAAAAACCCATTTCGTCGATATAGCTCTTTTGACTCGATCGGGTTTGTCAATTAGATCCCATACACCCAGTCTTACGAACTGTTGCTACTCCTCCTACATAGCCTCAACCCAAGATGGTTCCTTGAGTGCCATCGTGACACTTGTCGGTTCAGTCTGTGATAAGAAGCAGGTGTATCGTGCAATATTAAGAATCCCCGATGAATGCAAATCCACATATGCACACAAAATTGGATCATCTGTAGGAGATAAGTTACATTCAACCAAATTGTCACAGACATTAGCCAATTGGTGTCTAGTGTGAACACCATCGTTCACATCCTAAATTATCTGGTCCCGCGGATGATTTGTTTGAATCCTTAAAGAAGGATTCGCAGGCACAGAAACATTGTCACCAAGATTGGTGATATTTTCCTCCGCTGTGTCTAACGAGACACTTGATGATAAATATTCAACTAAAATTGGCTCATTTGTTTCTTGAGCTTCATTTAAAGGAATTGAAGACGAGTCAACAAACTCAGTATCATCAGAAGTTTCTGAAACATCATTAGATGCCTCAGATACATTAGGAGATACTGTCACATCAACAGATGAAGAACTTTGAATAGGTAGACATTGTTCTTCCAAATATGATCGAACCAAGTCTTCAGGTATTTCTTCAGTTGTTGGTGTAAACAAATTAAATAATCCATCGTAGTCGAACATCCAATCGGGACCTTTACCAGCAGGAGGTGTAGTGTAGCTTTGACAATCTACGTGATACCATTCTTCTACACAACCCGAAGAGATATTGAAGATACGCTTCTTAGGAGAATTATAACCTAAAAAGTAACCCTCAAATGCCGTTTCGTCAAACTTCTCGGCATCTCTCTTCAATATAGTACATGGACACCCGAATGGTTGCAAATACTTTAAGTTCGGCTTACAATGATTTAGAAGTTCATAGCTTGTTTTCTTCAACTTCTTTACAGTTAAGACGCGATTCAGTGTGTAACAAGCCATATTCATAGGTTCGTTCTAGAATTGAACGGGAAGCTTAGAATCAGCAAGCATTTTTCTAGCAGCTTCTATCAACGTCTGATTTTTCCGTTCAGACACACCGTTCTGTTGAGGAACATACGGTGCACTGAATTCCCGATGTATTCCCTTTTGAATACAGAAGAAATTCAATACATTGTTTTTAAACTCAGTTCCATTATCATTCCGAATTCATCTCACTTTCAGTTTGTAAAGTGATTTGATCTTTGTAATAAGGTTATAAATTAAACAGGTGTCTGATCTTTCTAACCCATAAATAAAACCCATGAATATCTTGAGAAGTTATCCGTTATGACCAAGCAATACAAATCACCCGCAATACTTGCACGATTCACTGGACCAAATAAATCCATATGAAGTCGTTCCAGTGGCGTGATAATCGAGTTAATCGATTTGCACGGGTGTGACTTATTTTTCTGTTTCCCCTTCTTGCATGCAACATAGTGGTCATTTAACTTGAAGTGCTTAAGGGTCACACCATCCACCAAATCATTTGAGATAAGATAATTCATCTTGCGTATGTGAATGTGTCCCATGCGTCGATGCCATAGAATCGAGTCTCTCTCTGTAGCTTTGGAGACAAAACACGTTTATGAGGGTGAAACGTTTACATTAATACTCATGTCGAGGACATAAATATCATTTGATCGAGGTGATCGCATGACAACCATTTCTTCAGAAATCGTGTATCCCGGTTGAAGGATAACACATTTCTTGTTTGTGAAAATTTTTGTATATTTCTTATCACATATCTGTGAGACACTTAACAGATTGTGATCCACTTTTTCACAATAATTAACCTTCTCAAACGTAACTGTCCCGTTTGAGACTTCTCCTTCTTTAGTAATCATCCCAACGTTATTACCAGCAAAAGTAACATAACCTCCCTGAATATCTATGACGTTATTAAGAAGATCAAGGTTGCCGGTGATATGCCAAGAGCATCCGCTATCCAATATCCACTTGTGACTTGATACCGACCTGGATGAACTCTGCACAAAAAGTAAAATGATTAGTTCAAAAAGGCAGCCCAAGCCTCACTCTTGGGCTCTCCTTTTGAGATTTTCGGAGATAAATTTAAGTTAACACCTTTGTTTGGTACTTGGGAATATGTGACCGGTTTCTTGGTTTTATTTCTTAGATAGCCGACATGAATTTTTCCCGAGTCTGTATTCTTACAAAGAGGTTGAGCACGGTCAACGAATTTGTTTAACACATTTGGAACTTCAACCCGAACCAGTTTTCTCAGGTTGACGTTTGAATACATTATAAATGAATCATCAACTTGAGTTTCTTTGAAATTATGATTCATTTCAGTCATTTGAGTTGGTTGCTTCGATGATGACTTGATATTGTCAACCTTGGCTTTGCATTTCTTCGATACATGACCAGGTTCACCACACATAAAACAGAAACGAGTGTCTAAGGATTTTTGTGGTGAAGCACTTGTCTTGATTTTGTGCAAAGGTTGAGGAGTATCAATTTTTGGTTTTTCAATAGTTACTGACTATGGAACCTCATGAATTAACCCTTTCTTATTTTTATAAAATTCAAGATTGGTGGAATTCGATGAATCCTCTAAACTTAATAGGTTTAAACATCTTGGTGATTGGTTCCTTTTGAACATTATTTGATTTAGATTGGTAAAATTTTCGTTCGAGTTCATTAACTTTTGAAGTATCATCTTGAAAGTCACTTTCAATCATTTCGGGTTTCAGAAGATTCAACGGAACTTCCTTATCCGAAAATACTTTAGACAACCCTTTTAACTTAAAGACCTTCCCATTTGAAGATTCAGGTTGAGGATTGATAAACTTCATCAAATCCTCATCAGACACTAAAGGCTTGTCCGATTTCTTTAATTTAGACAATACCTTAGACTTTTTCAATTAATCACCCGAGGGCTTTGATGTGACATTCGTGACAAAACCGGATACACCTCAGTATTCACAAGTTGAATAAGCGTTTAACCGCTTATTGCGTAGAACGAACGGATAACCAAACGGGTCTGGTTATGATCCAGATATCACGGGGGGGCCATCTATAAGTGATATACGTTTAATAAGCTAATATACTAGTATTATGGCCTTAGTTCGATAGCAAACAAGTTAAACGAAAACATGCTCGTTTAACTACCCGCTATAGATTTAAACGTGAAAGTTAGTTACAAACCAAGCATTGTATCATCCGTTAAGCCGAAAAAGACTTACCAAACACTTATTTGAAATGTTTGAAGCGATCCGTGAAAATATTTTCGATTTTTACAAACGTATAGTATGTTTTTATAAATTTACACAAAACTAGCCGAAAAACACTCGTTTTCGCACTATTTGACGCACCCGATATGTTTCTCGCGCCAAAAACCGAACCCGAAATAAATTTGGGGTCGGGATTTCGTGTCCGGGCATGAAAACTGAGATAAATGGGCTGAGATGGGGCCCAAGGGGGGCCCAACCCCTTGTGGCCGCAACTTTTTATTATTATTATGATTATTATTATTAAGTTTACTAAAAATATATATATATATATATATATATATATATATATATATATATATATATATATATATATATATAATAACCTTAGATATTTTAGATATTTTTCACCAAAACTTCTCCAGAAAGTTTTCATCTCCTGCTGTTCTTAGACCAAGAAGCTTCAAACCCTAAGATAAACAACTTAAATAAGCAACTTTTACACTTGTTTAAACTTGATTAATACCATATAAACATAGTTTGATTGCCAAAAATCATTCCTAACCATGTAAAAATCCTAAAAATGATATATAAACATGTTTTGATCATACACATGGTAAGGAACCTGGTTTGATAGTTTTTTTTTTTTGCTATAAACACGGATTAGAGGGTTAAAACGTCATTTTTACGGTTCAAAAGTTCGTTTTTGTGTACTAGCCGAAACCCTAAGTCAAGGCCTGTTATGTTGATGAAAAATTTCTTGGTTTCAGATATAGGACTTGTATCTAGATTACATAGGAGCACAAGAGCTTGAAAAGTTGATTAGTAAGGCGGAAATGAACCAAAACCGCTAAGGTAATGCCGAAACACTCGTTTACGAGCTGTTTCAGTTAAGGTTTTGATGTGCATATTTTCAGGTTTCGAAATTTTTCAGGGAAATCAGGGACCATGTCATTGAGTCCCTGTTCAAATTTGGTAATTTTTTGACTATCTGAGAATATTTGGTGAATTTATTACCGAATTGGGACGTTTATTTGGGAAAAATAGTTAAAACGCTTGAAACATTATGAAATTTTTTGGAGAACTCATATTTCTTATATTTTGATCACATATAAAATTTGGGATCATTTGGACAAGTTTAAGGGTGTTTTGTGCATATATGTTTATATGAATTTTTATAGCCGAATTTGGGCCGAAAAGAATATTGAACAAGCTTATTGCATTCTGGAATTGATACAGGTTGTTTTGGGACATAATTTGAGTATTCAGGAATTTTTGTGGAATTTCTGGAAATCGTTTGGGATAAACGGACGATTTTCAGGCTAAATATAGCAGTAAAAATGAATTTTTTAAAAATTAATAAATCAGTAAATAATTCCAGAAATATTTTTATAAAAATCTACATATTTTAATTGATAAATGGCTAAATTTTCATAATTTAATGATTAATGGTTAATTAATTATGCTAATTTGAAGATTAAACAAATTCAATTTTAATAAAAACCGGCAAGTTCGCGAGTAACGAACCTACGGGAATATCAAAACACCAAGAGTGATCAAAAATCATATTTTTGGATTAATTATGTAAAAACAAACCTTTTTATGAGAAACCTGGACAATCTGGATAGATTGTGCGCATTTCTTCTCAAATCAAACTGAATAAACGAAAACGGGTCCCGTAGCTAATCCTGGACCCCAATATGTGATCTTTCTTTATAATTTAATCATTTTATTAACCAACACATTTACCCAAGCTTATTTACCCATAACTGTTTTCTGAACGCATAAACGAACAACTTGGCCCAGCTGGGAAAACGGGAAACTAAGCCAAGTTCGGAGTTAGGTATTAGACATTGAACAACATTACAACCTAAGCCTATTGCCACTTTCTGGGCGTTCCAGCTATACCTAGATTAGTTATACAACCCAGTTTAGTGTTGAGATTATAATAATATTAAAATATTAATATTATTATAATATTGATTATAGGAACTAGTGATAGTGAACCGAACAAACCGCAAGCTGACACAATGCTGAGTACTACTAAACGGTGAGTTTTCATGACCCCACTTTTAAACTGCTTTTACGAACTTTTGGAGTGAAAAACATGTTGATACATATCTATATATACCCTGTACTGTTTGATGATGGGAATTATCTAAGTGCTAACACACGAAAGTCCCCACGAACACAGTGATTAACTTCGAGCCGGTGGCTTGTGAATAGTACTATTGGTTTTATAAACCCAAATGGAATCGGCCTGGTTGCCGTGTCACATAGCGCCGTTTGCACATGAGCATACTTATACAAACAGGCTATGTAGTGTTAGACATAGCTACTGGGGCATGTTGTGGGCGGAAGGGGAGTCACAGTGGTTGATTGAGCGTGGGAAATGGATGCACGCAGCATAGACAGTCAAGGCTTCACTGTAGCATAGCATAAGTACATCATAAACATACAAACAAACGTACTTGTGAACGTACATATATACATACTTGCGTACTTACAACTGTGATTGTTGTACGCACAACTGATTTTTGAAACTCGTGAAACTCACCAACTATTTGTAGTTGACCCGTTTTAACATGTTTTTCAGGTACTGGATTGGATTAGAAAGTCAATGTGCTATGTGTTTGACTTGCGATCAGTGCTGGGTGAATTGATGCAAGTGTGCTAGTAAGAAGTAAAGTCGCTTAATTAGCTGGATTTAGTTTGTATCACCTAGTTGTAAACAAAGTTAGATCGATGTAAAATATTGTAAACTAGTTTGTATTGTTCTTTATAAACAATGTGGTTGATACCGGAGGTGTCTGTTACATTTCCGTTTTACGCTTCCGCAAATCGGTCAACGGGGTGTGACATTTGAACCATATACAGCTTGTTCAAACTCCTCGGGTTCACATAGAATGTGATTGTCTGAAGGTATATTATTATTTTTAACAATCACCTCTGGCTCTGTTAATTCTTCAATTGATCCATCCAATTCATTTTCAGTAAAAACTGATTTACTCTTAATATGAATCGGTTCTTGAGTTGTTGGTTTTGTGGTTTCAACATTTTTAGATTTGACTGAGTCAACAACAGGCATTTCTAAGTTTGTAGATTGCTCCACAACTAGAATGCTGCTGTAATCTCCTTTGAAAGGAGGGGGATCTCAACATAACCCAATCCTGCTTTACCATTTTTCTTGATTATTATTGACTTCAATAATCTCGTTTAAAAGAAAAGAGGAATCACGAAATTTTCCAAGTTTATTTTTTAATTCCAAAATTTCATTTTCTAAGTTGGTAATGTAGGTTCGGAGTCTGAGAATCTCCTTGTAATGTTGTTCAACAACCACAATTTTATAATTAACTTCAGCTTTTAGGTCATGATTGCTGACAGACAAATTTTTAATTTTCTGTGTCGATTGCTCCAATAATTTGGATTTTTGTTTGTAACATTCATTGACCATGAAATGCTCTTTTGCGAGAGTATTGCTCTGTTGTAAAGCTGACTCAAGTTTGACTTTGAGTTTAACACACTCAGCACACTAAGTAACAACTTGGGAAGTTATTGTCTCGTTTGATTCATTTACAGATACATGAAGTGAAGATTTAGTACATACCTCTTCAATCTTTTCCATGCATGCAAAGGATTCGGCTTGCTCAGTTGCTGAATGATTCGAATCAGTTTCTGAATCAGACGTGTCACTTTCTTCTGATAAATTATCACCGCTTGCATCTTCAAACTGTTCAACCGGTTCTACCAAAGCAAGGTTGGCTTGATTTCCCAGTAGTCGTTGAGACCAGTCCAAACCTTCATTGGCAACAAGAGCTTGTGAATGAACCGGCTTACTCTGATCCCCTTCTGAAGAACTCTTCTTATTCTCATCAGTTCCAGATGAACTCTTTCCTAAAGTTCTCTCAGAATTTTGTGGACCTGAATATTTCTTCCTCGGTTTATCACATTCTTTGGCAAAATGACCAAAATCTCCACAATTATAGCATTTGACTTTCAATTTGTCAAACCCAACTCTCTTGTTTAGAGTTGGTAGATCTTTTCCCATCCGTTGCATGAATCTTTTCACTTTCCTGACTATCATAGCCATATTCCACTTAAGATACATCAACTCAAGATCATCGGGGTCGATTTGTTCATAATCTTCATCAGTCTTTCACTGGTAGCAATCTTACTCCCAACAAGTTGTTCGTAAGATGTCATGAAAGCACAAACAAACGCAAATTGCTGCTCTGCTTCTTTAAGATTTACGTTAGGCAAAGAGCTTGAGGAACTTACATTTGACCCTGAATTGGCACCAGAAGCTATGAAATATACATTAGGGGAACTATTACCATTAGCAGACTCTTCTTGTGTTGCCTTTGTGAAGAATGCTATGATTGGGACTGAGCTTGAAGTATTATTAGCAGGTAATGAACCACCATAAAGAGAAGGATTTTGATTCTGATTATCCTTTAATGATGTTTGGCATTTCAAATCATATTCTCTTTCTTTTAGCTTGTTGATGAATTGCTCGGCAGTGAGTTGGTCGTTACGAAAATAACCATTCTCCTTCAACACCAGTAAGAAAGTAGAATAAGAAGGTGGTAATGCATTCTTTAAGGTGTCAATCTTGTCCACCTCAGTCGGTTCGAGATTAACAGTAGTCATTTCCACAACAAGATGGCAGAACTGACTGATCATCTCTTCTACAGTCTCGTTTTTCAACAAAGTAAAATTTCAAAACTGAAATTTCACTAGAGTCTTTTTACTCTCAAGTGTGTTTCCCAAGCTTCTAGTCTTCAAAGTAGCAAATAGAGACGCACAGGTCTTTATAGTGCTATACTGATGAAAGATTTGCTCGGGCAATGCCATTGTGAGAGTAGAATAAGCTTTGGTCTCACTTTCATAATCTTTAATCTCCTGAGTTTCATAATGTTCATGATCTTTCGCAATCCAACCAAGTGTGTCACTTCCTACAAGAGGTGCCTTGTAGACTACATCCAGAAAACATACCCTACTCGGATGTACTGAACCAAGATGAGCACGAAATCTCGGTTCCCAACTAGCAAATTCAGATAATTTCAGAAGTTTTGGACATTTATTGTGTGTTCCAATTTCGTTGTCCATCGATAGCATCTACTGCATTAACGCATTTTGCGAGGCTAATGCATAATACGTGGTATTTTGAAAAGCCATGTTATCACAAGTTTGAATAGTCAAAGGACTAAACTTGTCAAAACTCAAAACCTAAATTCACTGTTCACAAATATCTCACTGTTCACTGGTTTAACGAATGAATATTAACGAATGAACACTGTTTTGTTTAGCGAATGACAGGTATGCAAAAGAGTAATGAATGTGAATTACTCCATCTAACGAATGTGTGACGAATGTGAGTGTTGAAAATGTAACGAATGAGAATATGAATGTAATACTGTTTATATGAATGAGGATCAACTAATGATGAAACGAATATGATTAGTGAATGAGATTTGAACGAAGCAAATGTGCAAATGAAATTTGAACGAATGATTAGTTAGTCCTTAACGAATCAGTCTTCAAACTGATTAACAATTCAGTATTCAAACTGATTAATGAATCAGTATTCAAACTGATGAACTAATCCTAAATCCAAGTATGTCCGAACTTTGTCCAAATTCAACAAAACATATACCACACTACTCGGAATCCAAATCCGAACCTCAATATAGCAGTCCGTTTCTACAAACCTTCCAAATCTAGACTCAATTGAAGTTTACGTTAATCCGCCATTAACATTAATTCAATTCAATTCAATTCAGTCTTATTAACACTTAAATCCTCCTTAAACAGAACTCAATCCACCATTAAACATTCACTTACTTTAACTCTTAGATCAATTATCCTTAATAGAATTCAATTACTCTTAGAACCAGTAACCTTTGTTTCATGGGAACATATTCAAACACTAATTCATGTCAATCTATAACGAAATCGAACAAATTTGTGATGAATTTATATCATTAATCAATGAAATAACGCGAAGATCAGATCTGCCGGCTCTAATACCACTTGGTTGAGCATAGACAGATCTAGATCTACGATGACATCGAGTTATTCATTGATTGATCGACACGATTAGGTTGAATACGGTTAGTGCGTGAACTGTGTGTATTGAGAGAGTATTTAGCCAAAGTAACGAGGCAGAATGGATAAAAATAAGGAACTGATTACATTAATGATAACATTACAAGTATATATAGACGATGACACATTCGTTAACTTAACCTTAACGAATGTGTCATTCGTTACATAAACACTAATGAATGAACATCCTCATTCGTTTTACATTAAAGACCAATGAATGCCTTTCATTCGTTGTCACATTCGTTAAACAAGGTTAACGAATGTGGCTTACAAACTAATGAATGTAGCTTATTCGTTACAGGGTAACGGATAGCTTTACATTAGAGCGAATGTGGATATATTTACCAAAATACCCCTTACATTATCATTAATAAAATAATACTATTATAAAGACCGAGACGCTCAAGTCGTGTATCAACAAAAACTTTTTGAATTCTCACCAACATTATTGTTGACAAAATATATTATTTTAAACATGCTGTAGGTTGAAGTTTAAGGATTGAAGACTAGATTAGTTGGACCATTAGGTTATTAGAAACATATCATAATGAAATTCAAAGTTATTGTATTGTTATTTGATTATGCCAAATTGTGTATTTGTGATGAAATGAAATAAAATGAATATAATTATTGTCGCTTTAGCGTTACGAGCTTATGAGTGATATGTACGTTGCACCCAGGCGTATTCTGTTTAAAGCCGGGGTGTTACACCTCTCACAATAGGCATCTCCCTTTTTTTCCTCAATTTAGCATCTTATCTCAAAAAACGGATATAAATGTATGGGCATAAGACTAGGCTTCAAACTTCAATAATCAACTTCAAGCTAATCCGAAACCACAAAAGGAAATAAACTCAAATTTTGCTTTTGAATGAGTCTTTCAATTGATTCGACCAAAAATTGCAATGAAATTCCTTATGACTTCCCCAATTTTGTTGCAATATCTTTCACGAACGTGTCTTCAAATCAAGTGCAGGTGAATATATAAAATTTTCAATTCAAACAATCTTAACCATCCCTATCAAGAATTCTTGATACAATTCGAAATAAACGAATAAAAGTGATAATTTTGTGGTTGATAGTGCGCATTTGACATGGTCAACTCTTGAAATGAACCGGAAAATCCACCATCTTGATCTTGTTAGCACCTTGTTAAATTCGTGAAATTTTGGTGAATTTTGCTTGATTTTTACTCAAAATTCTTCAAAAATAACCAAAATACCCCTTGTTGACCCGGTACAGTCAAGGGCTGAGTTGACCCGAATAATCTCTCTGAAAAGGTCAATCATACTTGGGCAAACATATTTCATGTAAAACACTTAGTCAAAAAGTTAACGGATAAGCGAGTAAACAATCTTTTCATCTTTTTGGCCTATTTCACTAATAACCCATATTGCCTTAGAGCATTCCCAACCCATTTTCTAAAGTTGTCAAGCCCATATAATTTATGGTAAATTTTGAGAAACCATCAAAATCACATCTCCAATCCATTCCCTATTATATGGATGAGTTATATGGCAATTGTCACACCCCAACCTAAGAAGGAATATGCCGGGGCGCGATATAATTGTATCATATTTCAAAAGACACTAAAGTATAATACACGTGTCAATATCTAAATTATTCATTTCATATATCAAGTACGCGAAGCACAACATTGTCTCAAAAGAAATAAACATTACAACTTAAATAATTAAAAATAAAACTATAAAGTCTTTATTCGTCATGTGACCTAAAGTCTAACTATTCTTAAACTTGTTTCCTCATTCTAAAAAGCTACCTGCGTCATATGTGAAAATATATAGTTTGTCAACATAAAAGTGAGCAAGTAATCACGGTTTTTTTTGAGTATATATAATATAAAAAAAAGACAATTCCTTACGATAAATATGAACTACTAAAACTAGCATAACAATAATATAAATTTTGTCTTTTCACTCGAATCACATAGATAACGAGTTACTCCGACGGTGTATGATCATACTAATAAGGATGAGGATGAGGATGAGGATGAGATACTAATTACCATAACTCAAAAATAAACACATAGTCACATTCACACGTATAACTAATTGAGCAATATCATCTAAACACAAATAATGGAATCATAGTGTTAAATAAAACAGTTGAGTTGTGAACACATAACACCCCCAAAATGTAAAACGGTAAAAAGGAAGATGTGAATTACTTACCTTACAAGTGAAATGAGTGATGAGATGATAATAAAAGTTAAGATGACAACGATTGCGCTCCTCGAGATACGTCAACAAAAATTGCCTAATTGTTAACGATAAAATTAATTAATAAATGAAAAATTAACGAGGCTTAAAATGGATTTGCGATTTGACGGTGTTTTGAGATTAACAAACTATTAGTTTAATTGTTAAAATAAATTTGGAGATGATTATATATTTTATTGATTATTTATTATTTATAAATTATATTATTATTATTATTATTAGTTGCTTATGTTTGATAAAATTAATTATTGATAATTATATTATACATAGATATATTAAAATAAGGTTATAAGAAAGTTTATTTTGGAACTAAGATAATTTTGTTTTGTTCAAGTGAGCGGTAAAGAAAAATGTTATTTTTATCTTATTTATTGAAGGTATGTGTGTATATATAATATACTAGGTTATTGACCCGTGTATTACACGGGCAGAAATATAGAAAACCGTCCAAATAAACGTATATAAAATTTCAAACGACAACATTTTTTATATGTATTTTGAAACAGCAATATAATTTATAATTGTAAGTCATATTCAAACGAAAACGAAATATTGAAAGATATATACTTACAAAAAATGACATTACATAGTAGAATGTTTACAAACAAAATTTTAAACTTTAAAACATAAACTTCAAAAGCTACAAATTTTTAAACAATATTTTTGCTTTTCTTTTTGCAACTTTCTCTTGCATATCTAAAATAAGTATTTATTATTTGTTCATCTTTACTCTTCACTCTTGATAAATCTACATAAAGTTAACCATGTGTAAAAGGGGTCTTTTAAGTATGTCAACTCTTGCTAGAGACTTGTCTAGACGTTTGCTGATGATCATTGCACAACCAAACTACAACAGGAAACTGCCTTCTCTAAAACTTAAACAGAAGCTTTTTTATCTGAAGGTGTCAATTGTGCACACACACAAACACTTATATATTTGAACAATTTGTTAATTTTGTATTTGTGTCAATTAAATTTAAATAAATATTATGTTTGTCCTTAACTCACATATAAAAATGCATTTTAATAATCACAAAATTAATAATTCATTTTAGTGAACATCACACCATTTGCCAAAAAAAAACCACTATATAAAATGGCTCCTTATTTTGTTTCATTCATTTAAACGTTTTTAAATCTTCATAAAATAGATCGTTTTACTTTGAATAATTAATTTGTTATGAAAAATAATCCTATATGTTTATTTAATTTTGCGTGATATAACAATATTCATAAATTAGATCGTTTTACCTCGAATAATTAATTTGTTGTAAACACTAATCCTATATATTTTATTTAATTTAGTGTGTCACAACAATATGTGTTAAAAATTCATTTTATGGAATTATAATTATTTAAACTAATTTCTATTTAAACAATCATAAATATATTATGCCAAATAAATGTGGCTATTTTATATATTTAATATTAATGTTATTGTAATTTGGAAGAGATGATGGTTTTAGTGGCCCAAACTTTTTTACTAAAAGAAATAGACGTATTAGATTTTGACCAATTTAAGTAAATGTAAACAAAATATGATACACAATAAAATTATCATATATCATTAATAGAACTATGTTTTATATAACAATGCTACTTAAAATTACATATTACATGGAAAAATTAATCAACACATTATAAATTGTAACATGCACAAAATTGTCACCTCTACGACAAAGGATGACCAACTTGTAGTTATGTTGTCAAATATTATCGCTGAAGATTTATGTATATCCACAAAATCTTGTCGCATTTAACCAATCAAAAAAGAAAGATGAAATAATAATATTATTATAATGACGTACCGATTCAAAAAATCCCCAAATACAAATAGCTTTTTGAAGGGATCAACTTAAAAGAAATTATCAATAGTTCAATTGTAATATTTCTTTTCTTGTAATTAAATTCTCAATACTTTTGTGAAATGATCACCTAATCCAAATCATTAGATACAGCAACATCGCCAAGCCTATTACTAAGTATCTTTGCCACATATGGTGTCTCAAATTTGTAATTTCTAATATGAGCCTTACCTGATAAGAAAGCCCGAATTTAAACAGCATGTGTTACGACTTCTATACCCTTAGTCTATATTATTTAATTGATACACACCAAAACCGTCCCATCATATCCTACTCATTAAATAAAGTTAGCTCTTTTGACTTATTTTGATTTAATAGTTTTTTAAACAACTCGTTTCGACCCGAACCCATTATGATCATTATTACCCATTTTGACCCAAATCTAATTGGCCTGTTAATCCATCCAACCTGAACCGCTTGTTTAAAGTATCATAAAAATTAAGAATGCATCACTAATGAATTTGCCTTCTAAGTTTATACTACAATCTAAAAAAACTGGTTTTGAACCAAACTCGTTATCTTGGGAATTTTCTTACATGGGAACTCTTAATTTGCCATATACTGTATATTCTTTTCCTTCTATTCTCCAAATTTTAAATTTGATTTTGCAACATAGGTGCACATGTTTAATGTATGAAATTTACTAACAAAAGGAGCAAGAATAGAACAATTTATGGGAGCATAAGTGACTCACTAATGGAGAATAGCAATTTATCATCTTCTGCATCTAAAGCTTCAATTGCAAAGCAAAATTAGCAAATGATAAGAAAAGTAGCTTAATTTTAATTTAAAATTCATTTGCAAATGAAGTTAATTCAATACGTGCAGATACCAAACAAAAATGTTATTAACAGAAAAGGTCAAACTTTAGGAAAAATTAATCAAAAGTTTATAGAGAGGAAAGATTATGATTACCTCAAGGTAAGAAACAATAACTTCTGCTTATATTAGTCCAACCAGTCGATTCTAAACTCTTCAAAAACACCAAGAACTTGATAGCATTGTAGAAACGAAGCATGTTAAATTGAGGGAAAGATACATATTCAAATAAGATAATTTGAAAATGATGTGATTCGCAAATAGTGAGTTGGAGAGAAAGGAATGAAAATTAGTACTACGAAACGTATGCGGGTCCATAATTGGTTGTCTAGGAGAAAACACATTCAATTAAATGATTATCATGAATTTAATTTTGAATTATTTTATTAGTAACAAACTTTATGAGGGCTTATTATTTTTGAAATATAGTAAAGTCAACCAATAGAAATGAGTAAAAAAGAATTTCTTTAATAGTATTTATTATATAGATTAAATGATTATTATGATTTTAATTTTGAATTATTTATTAGTAACAAACTCTATGAGGGCTTATTATTTTTGGAATATAGTACAATCAACCAATAAGAATGAGCCAAAATGAATTTCTCTAATAGTATATATAGATATATAGATGTGTGTATATATATTGAGGTAACAAAAACAAGAAAGCAATAAATCGGGGTTGGGTTTTATCACAAAAGTGTATATCTAGTGTTGTATATATGTAACAATAACAATATTGATTAAAAATGAATCTTAAAAATAATAAAACTAAAAAAATGGGGCCTGGGGACTCGAACCCACGCCCTAGGCCGGTTCACCGGTTTAAAGGAATAGACGCTAACCAACTGAGCCAGCGTCTAAACTTGGTTAACACATGGAAGCAAATATATATGTATAGTTTGTGCAGTTCACCCTTAACCTTACATAAACCCTAGATCTTTAATTGGCTTACTTGATTTATGTTTGTTAAAATTGATTAGGGGTTCTTGTGAGTTGATCAAAAACAACTTAAATGCGTAAAGTAATTACCGTTAATTGTCGTGAATTGAGGGTGAACGATGTAATAGGTCTTGCGGCTTCAAGAACGAATTCAAATGGGTCTTTATGGCTTTATATGCTGAAATTGACTTAGGGTTTTGTGTCAGGATGGTGAGGGGATTATGTGGTAGGATTTAATTAAGGTTTAATCAAGTATATATAGTGATTTACATGAATTAGTTGTCAAATCGTTGTCATTTACCATGCTTAAAAAGTCGATGGACGTGTATTTTGGTTTACAATTGATTTAGCAAGATCAATTTCGTGATTAGGACGAAGATTGAGGAATAAGCAAGTTGTGGGGGGGGGGGGTATGCCGACGGTGGTGAATGAGGAGTTGGAGGGAAGTTAATTTTTGTATAATAATTGCTAAATGGTCCTTGGTCTTTGTATTGTTAAGCAAGTTAAGGCAAAACATTGTTAAGGGGTGATTATTGTACATTGTTGATAGTTATATGCTTTTATAAGATAAACGATATCGACACCGAGTGTCAGGAAGTGAAAATAAATAATCAATGACCGAAAGCAATAATAAATTATTGATTTTATTAAATAAGATTAGTCCGGGTAATAATAAAAGTTTTAAATGGGCCGAGTTTTCAGGTCCGAAAATTGACAAATGTTATAGAAACTAAAGTAAAAACCTAAATATAGGCTCCTTACGGCTGGGTTGGGCGAGTCGTCCTTTCCAATGTGGTGCAGTGATAGAGAGCTTGGGTTTCTCATTGGAGACCCAAGTTCAATTCCCACCTACAACACTTTGGGGGGGGGGGACATGGGTGGCTCAATGAAGGAAGACTAGGATCTTTGTGATCTCCAGTTCGATCATGAGGGTATCCGGGTTTTACCATCAGCGGGCCTTTGGGTGGTGGGTTTTCCCTGAAACAAGAGATAACTTGAAGGCGCTTAAGGGCTCCGTACGGCTGGCAGCCGGCGATGGCGTTTTGCCCTTGGGGTTACTCCGTATGGAGTACCTAGACATTCTATGTTTGTTGGCCGTTCAAAAAAAAATATGTAATATATACATTATCTCCCAATCACCATATACTATATAACAAGACAAAAGAGAAAAAAATAATAATAAAAAAAAGAAATTTATGGATATGAATAGGATATATAATATGAAAGATTTTTAAAAAATGAAGGATAAATTTATGAAAGGGTGTTCTTTAGCTAAATTACAGGGCAAAATATATGAGGTACAACCCAATAAAGCCCCTTTACTTTGACCGGCATTTTTGAATTCCTGCCATGCTATGCTATGGACATCCCATTTTTCAATAATGCCATCTCAACCAATTGGTCTCTCCGACGAAGAACTAGAATCAGACGATGATGGAAGGAAAAACCTAAGTTTTTTGGTTATTTAAAGTGTGTGACGGCGGGAGAACTAGTGGTGAGCAGAAAACCGAATTAACCGAATCGAAACCGAATTAACCAAAAAAACCGCATCGAAAAACCGAACCGAAGCATTAACCGGCGGTTAAGTTTTTTGTTTTTCTGAAAAACCGAAATTTTGGTTTCGATTCGGTTATCCGTTTTCAAAAATCTGAAAAAAACCAAACTGAACTGATTGATAATGATAAAAGATTATCAAGATGATGAGGAATAGACTAAACTTTTAAGATAAAAATAAATAAGATAATGAATGAAGATCAGGACTAAACTTTTAATACTTTTTAATTTTTAAACTCTATTTAGCAACTTTGTATTTGTATTTTTAAACTCTATTTAGCAACTTTGTATTTGTATGGTTCCGTGTAACTATTTTTGTTTTTTGAAATATATATGTGGACTTAGGTACTCTAGCATGTTCTTATACATGCTTAAAATATACATTTTCATGTTTTAATCTTTTTTTTTTTTGCAATTCCCACACATAATTGATGAAGAATTTCATAGAAGATTTAATTTTCTATTATTTTTATTATGAGAACCAAAACAGGTTATATATACACCAGTTTCTTAATATGCCTCGAATACAAAAGGCAACTAGGATCTCGAGATATTAATAATAATAAAGGATAAGCATAACTTAAACAAATAATTATGGAATAATGTTGGATTCAAATTTGATTCCAATACTCCCCCTTAAGTTGGAGCGTGAAGATCACGAGCACCCAACATGCCAAGAAAATTCTGTAACTGTTGTGCCCCCAACGGCTTAGTGAAAAGATATGCTATTTGTTGTTTCATACCAATATGAACCGGCAAGATATCGTTTGATTCAACTCGTTCTCTAACAAAACAACAATCCATCTTAACATGTTTTGTGCGTTCATGAAAAACCGGGTTATTAGCAATATGTTTGGCGGCAAGATTATCACAATATAACGGGGTTGCACTATTGCAATAAACATGAAAATCATTTAATAACCACCTCACCCACAATATTTCCCTAACCGTGCTACGCATAGCCTGATACTCGGCTTCAGCTGATGAACGAGAGACTGCTTTTTGGTCTTCCATGATACAGGTGTAACACCCCGGCTAAAGCAGAATACGCCTGGGTGTGACGTACAGATCACTCATAAGCTCGTAAAGCTATTAAAGCGACAATAATTATATTTACTTCATTTCAATCCATCACAAATACACAATCAAATAATAATACAATAAACTTTGAATTTCTAGTAAGCTAATGGTCCAATTACTCTAGTCTTAAATCCTTAAACTTCAACCTGCAGCACGTTTAAAATAATATATTTTGTCAACAATAATGTTGGTGAGAATTCATAAAGTTTTGTATATATATAAGGGACAATTTCATAGAATAGTAATCAAGTTTTACAAGTGTTCTAATTAAGTCACTCATTCTTTTCAATGCCCCAATTAGGTCACTAACTTTCCAATGACCTTTTAATTACATCATTTTCACCTATTTAACGGGATATCTTGCTAATATGTCCCCACCCCCCGTCTTCTTAGTTATTTTCAACTTATGCTGCAACACGACTAGGTTTTTTGAAGCTTCCAAATCGAAAACTTATAAACAAAAAGATTCCATTTTAAATTCTTGCAACGCCGTTCCAGAAGAATTCAAACTTCGAATTCTTCAAACTTCGAATCGCAAAAGCCGATTTCTTATACTGAACCGGAGGTAGAAAAAACATGCGGACCCGATTTAACCAACGGTGGAGGTTTAAGCAAGGGTGAGGATTTATATTCGAACAAGAGTTTTGAGGTAGGAGGAGGTGTAACGAAGACGACAAGTAGGGAACGATCATCAACAACATCACTCGTTCTTTGTTAATTGCAAAGTTCTAGTTTGAGGTAAAATTACAAGGTTTTTCAGAAAAGTTTGATCCAATTCTAAGGAAAAGAAAAGATTTGGGAAATTCCTATTTGAAAGATTGTGTAAAAGATGAGTTATGATTAGAATAAGGGTGACTAAAAATCTGGAAGCAATAAAGGGTTTGAAGAGAAGCCATTGTTGCAGAATCTTTTTTCTCTCCCACATAAACATATAGTGCATAATGGAGATTGATCTAATTTCCTTGATTATTATTTATTAATGTAATAGTAATGTATAAATTCCAATTCATCAGCAATTAAATAAAAGAAAAAGAAAAAAATTGCCATGTTGACATGATAACCTATTAAATAGGTGAAAATGATGTAATTAAAAGGTCTTTTGAAAGTTAGCGACCTAATTGGGACATTAAAAAGAATGAGTGACTTAATTGGAACAATTGTGAAACTTGGGGTACTATTCTATGGAGTTTTCCATATATATAATATGAAAAGTGTAAAAATTCACAAGTCAAGATGTATCGTCTCAATCATAAAGCAAAAAAAAAGTAAATACATGATATTCCTATTCGCTTGACATAAGTCAAATCTACCGGTGAACCCCCGTTCGTCGAGCTACTTGGAGTATAGAATAATGATAATGATACCGTCGTTTAAAAATGGACGGCGTAGGTTCGTCCCGTCGGACCCTCCCACTATGAGTATGTGTATGATATCGCCATTAACAAATGGACGGCGCAGGTACTTCCCGTCGGACCCTCCCACTATGAGTATGATTCTCCACCAACAAAAACAGTAAACAACTAGCACATAATCACATAGTTTACAAGTAATATGATACAAAACAAATACATACAAGACACGCATGTGAATTTTAGTTTGACACAAGAAAACCAAGTTTGGACGTGCTACACCCCAAAAGGTGTAAATGTAAAAAGGGGTTATGAAAACTCAACTTGAAATGGATGAATAACACGCAATAAAATCAAAAAAGCACAATAACGAAACCAAAGTGATTAAACTTCACGAACTATAAAAGAAAATACAACGAAAATCAAGACTAGCTACCGGGATTTAATTAACTTTGATTTTAGATATATTAGACTATTTTAACATGTATTTTAATATCTTACAATATTTATTTTATTTTAAGTTTTAAAATTTTCGCAATAATACGAGAGTTACGATTTTACTTTGAACGGATTTTTAAATGGGAGTTTTATCTTGATTGATTGTACCTAAGATAATGAATTAAAGTTGCTAAGATATAAATGAATTATATTTAACGGATTAAAGTTAACGAATTAATGTTTAAAGTTAATGAATTTAAATTTAGCGCAACAGAATAATAAACTCATTTTTAACGATTTAACGAGTTTTAAAAGTTAGTAAAGTAACGAAAGATAATAAATTAGTTGTAATGGTTTAACGAACGTGAAAGTTGGGTTTTAGTCGAAAATGATAATTTATATTTCATAAAAATTTATTTGATTTAAAAAATGATTTCTAATTGATTTATAAATATTTAATTTAATTAATATAGTGAAAGGAAAGTGATAAAAAATTAAAACAACAAAATTGTGCTGACCCGGGTCTTATGGCTCAAACCCAAGGAAACAAACCAACTGCACTACGCTGATTGTTGATGTTAAGATAGAAACAGTTTTACTTAAAACACATACTAGTTTATCATCTTCTTTACTAAGAAACCCTAGATTCAACTTGACAAATCATTCCTTGTTTGCTCAATCTATGTTATGGATTTTGATCATTACTGAAAAATGATTCATAATCATGTATTACTTACTTGGTATTGTGAAGAAAAGACGATGAACACGGCTTGCCAGAAAAACTAACTTGACGGAGTAATTAGAGATTACTGAGAGTTTGTTAATGTAATTGGATGTTAGGGACGAGTTGTGTTGATGATTTCATCCTATTTATATTATCAATTGGACCATATATGCGTTAAATGATAGTTAATGCAATTTCAACATAGATCCGGCGGTTTCCGGGATTTCATCGCGCGTTAAAGGCCGTTAAAATAAGTTACGAACGAGGATTAGCAGCTTCTGTTATGGTCTAAAGTTGCTACAAGGTATTAATTGGATTTTAAATGAGTTTTTGGGGTTTTTTTTGGGTTCATCGGAACTTGGTAGCCGAATTTCTGCCAGTCACCGGAAAACCATGGGTCAAAGGTGTAACGTCCGTGAATTTCCGTAAGAAGGGTTATGCCTAACAAGCTTGCATTTTAACCGTGACTCGTTCCGGCATCTTAAAGGTCCTCCTGGATGATCTCGTAAACTTAACCTACTTAACCTTTCGTCCAAGTTTCAACCATTAGCAAAGTGGAGTGGCTAAAGTGTTATATTATTATTATATTATATAAAAAAAAATTAAAACCCTAACCCCTTGGTGACTTCCGATCGGCAGAACATAGCAGCCAAAACCCCCATCACTTTCTTTTTCCAGCCAAGTTCTAAGTATAAAACATCCAATTCAAGGTTAGTATTACATCAAGGATTTCTCCTAAACCTTTTATTGAACCCTAGAGTTGTCAAAATCATGTTTGGGTTTGAGTTTTGATTAAAACAGTTTCTGACAGATTCATACTCGTTTATTGTTTGGTCTCTAACTCGATGAAAATTGATTGTTTTTAATCGATTCTTGATTCCATGATGTTTTACTTTGAGTCTAGTTTCCCGAACAGTATAATATGTAATTTTTTGACGATATTTGAATGATTTTTATGATTTTATAAGATCGTGTGTCAAAGCTGATGCGGGGTGACGGATTCTGGTCTGTCTTCCCGATATCATAACTCTTTTTTGACAAGTCCAAATTGGTTGATTCTACTTCTGAAAGTTCACATTTTGAGTTAAGATTAAAAACCAATTGGAATCTCTTAATTTGGTTTGGTAATGATTTTTAAACAAATAAAACACTTTTTTTGCGGACTAAAATAGCTGCACGTACCTTTCTGTGTTGGAGAAATTTTTATGACTTTTGTGTACATTGGAAATATATAACAAAAATAGTTTTAAAATCCTAAGAAATTTATTAAACTCTGGTAAAAATTTCATAATTTATTTCTATGGTTTTCCTATGTAATAAAATACATTTTTGCATGCTAAAATTTGCATGTTATACTGTCCTTTTGAACACTGTCGGGGCTGTTTTGATTGAGGTTGTTGCTCCATAATCTTCTTAGGTATGTTTAGTGTAGCATACTTTAATATCGTGAGCTATGGTTTTCGTTTGATTGGTCAACTAGTGATAGATTGAAAACTAGTGTTCGGTTGCCTAGATTGTTAAATTGTTGCCTTTAGCATGAGGTTTGAAGGAATTAACAACCAATTCGGTTTGTGTAACTTCGGTTTGATATACGGGCTGTGGAAAAATGATTCTTTGTAAGTATTGGGGCTGAATTGGTTGTCGGTTACTCAAAAGGGTCGGTACAACGCGCATTCACGTTTATTTGATAGTTGGTGCGTTGTGCTTGCGAGTTACCGACCCATCCAACGCGCATTTTCGTTCAACTAGCAACTCTCGGGGGTATTTTGGGAATTCTTTGTCACCGGGATTAGCTAAGGGAGGTTTTGGTAAATACAAGGCTCCGGGGACTGTTATAATTGAACTTGGTAAGGCCGAGGCTTTAGGTAAATCAAACCATGCTAGAACGCCTCGTAGGATAAACGAGTCGGTTCGGTTCCGTTAGTAATCTTTGCGTGTAATCCAACATGCGTTTGAGTTGTGCGAATACTTAGGGATTCTCTAGCTCTTCGTTGACTGTGTGCCTCATATCAGGTGAGTTCATGATGCCCCTTTTAACTCTTTTTATGTTTTGGACTGGCATACACACTCAACTACAAATTTTACCCTATTTTACTCGGTAGAACGATTTGAAGGACATTGTATTGTCTTGTTAATATTTGTGCATTTATGAAATCTGGTATGGATTATATTCTATGCCTTAGGATATTTTAGACTCGTTTTGGTCATAAATTCCTTAAGGTTATATACATTGTTTATGGTCTAGACTCGAGGATGTTATTAGGCTTGGTACTAATTGAATACGAGTAGACCCATTTACTGTAGTTCATATTTTGGACTGACTATTATATATTAACTTATAGCCTACGATTGTTGATATTATTTAGTTCTTTGTGACTAAGAATTATGTGAGTTGGCTTATTGATGTGTGTGTGCATGGTGAATTATGGCCGGGTCAAATATATTACTCAGGTTTTCAAATCCCGTGGTGGAGAGGCCCGTGAGGCGTGATCATCATTAAGGCGGGTCAAATATATTACTCGGGTTTTAAAATCCCGTGGTGGAGAGGCCCGTTGTATGTTAAACCGTGATCGGGTCAAATATATTACTCGGGTTATACTCGTGGTGGATAGGCCCGTATCACGTGTTTGGAAGTGTAAGTCGTGACCGAGTCAAATATATTACTCGGGTTTGACTCGTGGTGGAGAGGCTCGTGTCACGTGCTTATGTCTTACTGCGTCTGGATCAAATATATTACTCGAGTCTTGACTCGTGGTGGGGAGGCCCGTGTACGTGTGTTCGATCATGAATGTATTATTTGGTGATATTTATTTATTTATTTGCTTATCATTCCCCTTACTGTTTTGGATCTAACCCTTTGAAGTAAATTATGAATATTGTTTATGAAAACTTAAACTCACTAAGCTCTAGCTGACTTTGTGTGTATGTTAGATTGATTTTCAGGTTGAGAAGTAGGGAACTATCGCTTGGACGTGCTCAAGACTACTCGGACGGTTGAAGGCATATCTAGTCGGAGAATTATAACGCAAACTATTTTCTTTTCATTGGTTACTTTAAACATTTAAGTTTTGGGTTTTGGGCACTCTTGTAAGACCCCGAATCCCGGGAATCCTATAGTTGGTCATCATATCCAAAAATTCTCGAAATTTAAAGCCAAACAATTCATTTTATTAAAATCGTTTCAGATTACTAAACAGCGGAATAAGGAATATCAAATTTCCCAAAACCGGGAAGATGTTATTTTAAACCCAAAGCCAAATCTAAATGTATTTAAATAAAATTGAAAAGAAAAATGTTCATCAATGAAACTTTCCGACTAGAGATGCCTTCAACCGTTCAGTAGTCTCGAGCACGTCCAAGCGGTAAGCATCCTCCTCTCAACCTGAAGCTCACACTAACATACACACAAAGTCAGCTTGAGCTGACTGAGTTCAAGTTTTAATAATTGACATTTAAATAAATCATTCCAAGAGTTTTAAATTAAAACGGGATACAACAATTAGGCCATCATCAACAATAAGTAGTCATATTTATATATATATATAAACATCCATATAATTATATCCCTATAGATATCATCTAAGTATTAACATCAGGGTCGAGCACACGTACAACCCAAACACGTAATATCCAAGTAATAACATCAGAGTCGAGCACATGTACAACCCAAACACGTATCATCCTATCCGATGGTGATCATGCCACACGAGCCTCCCCCCTTACGGGCTTTTCAGGGTCCGCCACAGGATTTAAGAACCTTAGTAGTATAGTTTGGCCCGGCCAAGATCACCATCCATCCGCATGCAAACACAAAGTAGGCATACGCAAACATCCTTAGTCGATAACGACTAATTAATGTCGCCAATAATTAGCCATAAAATAACGCATGTATAAACATACGTGTATATATATACATCATTCCAAAATACACCTTACTAAAAGTAAGCCTATGGTCATAAAGTAACACATACGTATTGTTTTGTTCAAAAATTGACAATAGTGATTTTACAACCAAATTAGTAAAATGGGACAAGGTGCTTGTAAAAACGGCTTGAATACAGAGATTTGTTGCAAGGAAAAACCCTGTTATCCTTGGGATAACAAGAAAAAAACCCCGGGTGGTGAAAACTATCACAACCGATTTATTAATAGTGATTACAAGTGGTGGAGCTTGATCGAATCGTGATTACAATGATAGCGAGTACTAGTAAGTTCTCGAGTGCTAGAGTGTGTGTTTTGTGATCCGAGCTAGACTCTATTTATACAAAAAATAAAGCTAACAATATGCCCTATATTTAAGGAAACTTTAGAATGAGTCCAATTAGCCGTTAATTCTTCTAATCAGCACGTTTCCTTATCGGTCACGCTCTAATAACAACAAGTGCGAGTCTTCGGGAGATCATGGCAATGGTATTTGACCTGGTAAATAAAGAAAGTAGATGACAATGTGTTAGTTATATAATGTAATTAGGATACCTGTCGCCTCTGGAGATACTGCATCCTGAATTCATTCTGAATTTAATAATTGCTGAGGATACTGAAAATCCGTGCCCCAACAATTGTCCCCAAATTTAATCGGCTGTAGATATGTATTACAGTTATAAAATTTTTGAAATTTGAAATTTAAATTTTGTGTGGTGGATCTATAATGCACGCGTCCGCCGCTCTCATGACTCACCAAACCCTAGGTCGTCCATATAACTACCTAGATAAGTGATATTTATCTCATCTTCTCTTCTATCCAGGTAACTCCTTTCTTCTCCTTATCTTAACAAAACCATGAGTCCAAAACTTTCTCCTTCCGGTATTGAGGATTTCGTGTGTCAGAATCTCCTCGCAAATCCTGCGAATGAGATATGTATTTTTGGAAACACCGACATTGCGAGCCATCAGTCTCGGGGTCGCTTTCCTGCTGGAACCATCTTCCAGCCTTTTGATGCTGCTTTTTCTTCCGATTTTGTTTCAAAAACCTGTATTTGCTTCCCGTTTTTTTCCGTTCAAAATAGGTTTTTCTTACCCATTTCCTGCCTTTACCAGTGAGTTCATTCCAAAACAGGTCTCAGTTATGCCTAAACTATGCCCATGGTTTGGAGGACCTTGTTTGTTTTAGAGAGATTAATTGCTGACCATGCCCTCGACCTTACCCTCTCGGAGCTTGCTTCAGTGTATGACCTTCGCAGCCACGGGTCTCCAGGATATCTCCTAAAAATTAAGTCCGGTCGATCTCCGTTAGTTTTGAAAAACACCCAGAATAATGATCAGTGGAAGAGAAAATTTTTCTTTGTTAGGAGAGATTCACTTCCACAGCCCAATACTCTTCCTTATCTCTGGGTTTCCAAAAGTAGGATACTGTATCTTGAATATATACTGATATCTTTTGTGACTGACGTCTTTTCTTTTGTTTTTTGCAGCTTTGATGTTCTTTGAGATCGCTTCTCCCACTAGAGAAACAGAGGATAAGCTTGACTCCTTCTTTCTTATTGACGAGGAAGAGAGGACGTTTCTTCAGTCAAGTTTTCAAGAACCATCTCCGTCCTCGAGTTCCGTTATGTCTGGTAAGAAACATTTGAGATGTTAGTGTGATTTTTAAGGATCAGAGATACTAACCTGTGTATTTGTAGGCAAGTTTGCTTCTGCTTTTGCTCTTGAAGATATTGACAGCATGGTATCCACCCGAAGCACTATCAAGAAGGAACATGTACCCAGCTCTATCCCTCGACCTGAAGGCAGCCGCGCAAAGGGCTCTAACAAGCGGAAGAGTCAAGAGACCAGTGAATCCATTCTTGTGCATGATGTTGACTTCCATGATGCCGTTAATAAGACTCAGCAGGTATCTTTTTAGTCTGTCATGATCTCATATATCTTTAGGATAATTTATATTGAGGATCCTTTATCTTTGTAGGGCCTTGAGTATCTTTCCTCCCGGTTTGCTGCCATGAGCCTTGAACTCCACGAAGCCCATACTCGTATCTCCGAACTGATGAAGATAAGGGTCACAAAGACCAGTCTCCTTGATAAGAAGACTAAAGAGCTGGACGACGTGAAATTGGAGCTGGCAATGGATAAGAAGGAATTGGTCCATCAGGAAGCTGAATGCATGGTGAAGGTTTATGAGGCTATGGAGGGGGCTAAGAAATCTGCTGATGTTTCCGTATTTCAACCCCGGCTCAGGATGGCTAAAGAAGCGAAGGAGGCTGGTCTGGATACTCCCTTTTGGTATGTAGCTGGTTGGGAGAGGGTCTTGGCTGAGCTGAATGGGGAAACGGTGGAGGAGGCTGGTCCGAGCGGAGTGGAGAAGGTTGCGGAGGAGGCAGTGGATGTGGCGACCAAGGTAGCGGCGAAGGTGATTGGTGGCGACGTGCAATTGGGCGATGATAGTGGTAAAGAAAAGGCTTGAGCCCAATTTTTATGTGTTTGTTTATGGGATTGATGTTGGGTTGTAATGGTTGTTGAACAATTTACTTTTTTCTGTCTTGAACAATAGTATGCTTAGGATATTAGGATACATGGGTGGATGGATCTTGACTTTTCAAGACGAAGCCCATGCTATCTTGACTTTTGAACATCTGGCAATATTTGGGTGGAGGGATCTTGGCTTTTCAAGATGAAACCCGGGTGTTGCATTTTTTAATTTCCTGCACTTATGATTAGTAATAACGTAATCTTTTGGCTTTAAGCATTGTGTTCAATATGTCTGTTATTTTTACATAACTTATCTGAACAAGTTTTAGTTGAAATATTACTTATTTTCATTTTCTGAAGCAAGTCATTTTGGCGATAACGTATCCTGAAAATATGTCTCTCAAACGTTTTGAGGATTATATGTCTTTAAGACTTTTAATAAAACATTGTATCCTTATCATAAAATGTTTTAATGATTATAAGTTTTTAGAAAACATAATCAAAAGGATTATTAGGAACCAATAAAAAATGTTTAAAGGATAATGTATCCTCATGCCTTGTGTGAGTTATCATAATCAAGCCAAAAGATTATACCTTGAAATATGAATCGAGCGATAAAAATAAGTGTAAAGAGTACCTTCGCGGAGATCATCTATAAATCTAATGGGCTTACATGTGATGTCCCCAATCGTTGATCTTTTTAAGTATCAAGCTTCTGGGATTTTGTTAAGTTAAAAAGCAACTTAGTAACCTTCTTAAATTTCGCGATCTATCAAAACAAAGTTAGACAATTCTGGCGGCGAAGCCCATTAATTGGCGATAAAGCCTTTTCACTGGCGACTAGGCCTTTATTTCAGAGACATGTAAATGTCTATACTTGGGATAAAACTAGGGAAGGTCCCAAACGCATGGGCATGATTATGCCAAGACTTTAGATAACACAGACGTGTTATAAACCTTAGATAACATGAAAATGTCATAAACCATATGTGTGACACGTCTGCCACTTATCTTAAGGATTCGGTATATAGCCAACAACAGACAGATTGTCAGCTGGTCTGGTCAGCCTGCCTCGAACTATACCCGAATCATCGTGCGTTCCAGGCGTCGTTAGAAAGGTGAAGACCTTTGAACCTTTTGAGATATCCGGGATATCGTTTTCGTGCGCCCCTGGCGTTCGTTGGAAAGGTGAAGACCTTTAAACCTTGGGGGATATCAGGGATATCATATTCGTGTGGGAGGTGATCAGCCTCTGACTGTTGTCGAGATAACATATCCTTTGGATAACTGCAAAACACTAAGCTCTTGATGAGGGGTGGGTGTTAGCTTGGCTAACACTCCTCCGATGCTTAAATCAGTAAACTTGATTTAAAGATAATAAAGTTCAAAAAATGTAAAAATAGATGAGGGAACATACCTTTATCCTGAGGATGCGAACATACCAGTTAACCAAAATATGCCTTAAGGTGAATAGCATTCCAAGCTCTTGGTATAGGAATACCTTCCATAGTGGTTAACCTGTAGGCCCTTTTTCTGGCTTCGGCTTCAATCATGTAAGGGCCTTCCCATTTAGGAGCTAGCTCCATCTGCCGGGTTAGTGGTATTCTGATATGCTTTTCTTAGCAGCATGTCTCCTATTTGAAATCTTCGAATTCTGATATTCTTGTTGTAGGACTTGGCTATTCTTTGTTGGTATGCCGCCATCCTGATCCTGGCGAGATCTCTGAGTTCATCAATGGTATCCAAGTCTTCAGCAAGGCTTTGGTTGTTGGACTCAATATCTTGGATGCTGGTTCTTGCTGTGGGGATCACCATCTCTGTAGGGATAACAGCTTCGGCCCCAAACACCAAGGAGAAAGGTGTTTTTCCCGTTGCATTTTTTGAAGTGGTTCTATCAGCCCAAAGAACAAATGGTAGTTCTTCGGCCCATTTTCCTTTCTTGGATCCCAATTTCTTCTTCAGATTGTTGATGATGATCTTGTTACTGGATTCTGCTTGATCGTTAGCTTGAGGATGTACTGGAGTTGAAGTCACCATCTTGATTCCCCAACTTTCACAAAAGTTGGTTGTTCTACTACCGATGAACTGTGAGCCATTGTCACAAACAATCTCCACCAGGATACCAAATCTTGTCAGGATATTGCGTTTGATGAATGAGATCACATCCTTTTCTTTAACTTGAGCGAATGCCTCTGCTTTGATCCACTTGGAGAAGTAATCTGTCGTGGCCAGCATAAAGACCTTTCCGCCAGGAGCCTTGGGCAACTTTCCCACAATATCCATTCCCCATTTCATAAATGGCCATGGGGATATGATAGGATATAATGGTTCAGTTGGTTGATGCAATATGTTGCTATGTCTTTGGCAAGCATCACATTTCTTGGAGAAATTCATTGCATCTCTCTTCATTGTTGGCCAGAAGTAACATGTCCTTAGTATCTTCTAAGGCCCTGCCCCCAGTGTGGTTTCCACAATCACCTTCATGTATATCCTTGAGAACTTCTTGTGCTTCTTGATTTTCCAAGCATCTCAAGTATGGACCTGCAAGTGATTTTCTATATAACACATTATTTAGGATAATATACTGGGTTACCTTCATTCGGAATGCTCTGGGATTCTCTCCTTCTAGGATCTCGTTATCCTGGAGATACCGTATTATGGGATGGGTCCAGGATACCAAATAGTTTTCAGTTTATGAAGTCTCCATTATTTCATAGTTCTCTTTTGTTGCCGGAGTCAAGATATGAACGATGGGTATCTTGATATCATCTGGTATCTTGAGAGCTGACGCCAAATTTGCTAAGGCATCTGCTTCAGTGTTCTCTTCCCTTGGTACCTATATTATATCAAATGTTTCGAAACACATAGCTAACTTCTTAACTATTTCTAAATACTTTGCTAGGTTTTCTGCATTCACTTCATAAGAGCCATTAAAATGGTTAGCTAGTAACAAAGAATCAACATAAACCTGAAGATACCTGACCTTCATATCGTTAGCTAACTGTAATCCAGCTATTAAGGCTTCATATTTAGCCTCATTATTAGTAGCCTGAAATTTACAAGATATAGATAGAGGTATTATGTCCCCCTGCGGCGATTTTAGTAGGATACCTAGACCTCTTCCTCTTTTATTTTGGAGGCAACGTCAGTATGTAAGGTCCAACTTTCCTTGACTTCCAATTGTTGAACTTCCATTTCAACTTCTTCAAGTATATCCTAGCTAAAATCAGCCACAAAGTCGGCAAGTTCTTGAGACTTGATGGCTATCCTTGGCTCATATAAGATATCATATGCACTAAGTTTTACAGCCCATTTTGCCATCGTACCTGACATTTCTGGTTTTCTCAAAATAGCTTTAATAGGATAGTTAGTTTTTACATGTATAGCATGAGTTTCAAAATAATGTCTTAGTTTAGTTGAAGCCATTATAAGTGCTAAAATTAACTTTTCAAGATAAGAATACCTGGATTCAGCATCTAGTAGACTTTTACTTACATAATATATTAGATGTTGTTGACCTTCATGATCCTTGACCAAGACGGCACTGATTGCACTCCCAGAAAAGGCTAAGTATTGGGATAAAGGCTCACCATCGACTGGCTTCATTAGAAGTGTTGCTGAGGATAAGTATTCCTTCAGGGATACCAATGCCCTTTCTTGCTTCTCCCCCCATTCGAACTTTTGATTCTTCCTTAGGATATCATAGAAGTCTTTACACTTCTCTGAAGATCTTGAGATGAATCTGTTAAGAGCAGTTATTCTTCCGGTCGACCTTTGGACATCTTTGACATTCCTTGGTGATTTGATATCTAGGATAGCCTTGATCTGCTCTGGGCTTGCTTTTATTCCTCTCTTGGTGACCACGTATCCCAGGAATTTTCCTGCTTTGACCCCAAAGTGACACTTGGCTGGATTCAACTCCATTTGAATCTGTTGAAATCCTGAGGATGCGTCCATAAATTTTTGCAGCTTGTGGCCAGCAGTTGCATCCACCATTGAGTCAATGTGCGGGAGTGGGAATGGGTCTTTTGGACAGGCCTTATTCAAGTCTGTGAAGTCCACACACACTCTCCATTTTCCATTTTTCTTCTGGACAACAACTAGATTGGCCAACCATCTAGGATATTGGACTTCTCTTATCATCTTGGTTTTGAGCAGCTTCTGCACCTCTTCTTGTATGATTGCGTTTCTCTCAGGAGCAAACTTCCTTTGGTTTTGATGTGCTGGCCTGAAAGATTTATCTATACCAAGTTTAGGAGTGATTATAGATTTAGAGATACCTGTCATATCTTCATGTTTCCAGGCAAAGGTAGAAGCTCTTTTCTTTAGAAAGGATATCAATTCCATCTCAATATCCTCAGGAATACTTGATCCTAACAATACTTTGACTTCAGTATCCTGAGGATCCAAAGATACTTCCTTTACATCCTGCCTAAAATTACATTACAACAAGACAGAGAATCAATAACGCAAAACTTTTGTAGGGAGTTAGTTCCCTCAATATATATTGGAAGTTTGATTTCTCCCAAGGTGTTCTTGGTTTTGCCACTAAATCCGACAAGGATTGAGGATTTCGGGATAATTTCCGTTTCTGGGATATCCATTTTCTTCAAGGCATCCATCTGGATAATGTTTACAGAGCTTCCTCCATCAATGAGTATCCAGCGTACAAAACAGTTAGCTATACATAAAGTGATTACCAAACCGTCGTGGTTGGGATCCACAAGGCCACATCCATCCTCCTCATCGAAGGATATGATCCTTTAAGTTATCAATGTGGAAGTACGGAGAGGTCTTTCTCCGTTGTCCATCTTCGTTTCTCTGGAATGTTTCTTGGCTGCTGAATATGAGGTCCCGCAGATGTAAGATCCTCCCGAGATAAAGGATACTACCTAGCTCCGAGTGGTGGAGAAGGTGCCCTTTCAGGTATCTTGACAGGATCCTGACTCTTGTTCTTATTTTTTCCAAACAGTTCCTTCAGATGTCCCTTACTGAGAAGGTATCCTATCTCTTTCCGGAGTGCTATACAATCGTCCGTCCGATGACCAAAATCTTCATGGAATGCACACCATTTTGACTTGTCTTTGTTGGATCCGGGCTTCTCATTCTTCTTAGGCCATCTAGCCTTGTCACCTAGATCCTGCATGGCAAAAATTACACCACCAATATCTAGGTTAAAGCAATATTGGATATTTTAGGATATTCTTCGTCATCTTTGTCTTTTTTCACAGCGTTGATCTTGGGATTATCCTGCTTGGAATAAGGCTTCGGCCTAAAGAACTTTTGGGGAGAGTCTGATTTCCTGTTGGTAGACTCATACTTCTGGATAACCAAACTTCCGTGTGCATTTTTGTCATCCTCCAGCCGGATGTATCTCAATGCGCTGTTTCTGACTTCATCAAGATTCCTGCATGGAGTCATGACGAGGTCGTCGTAGAAAGGAGAATCCTTCCTAAGTCCCATCTTGAAGGATTCAACAGCAGCTGCCATATCAAGGTGGGGGATTTCCAAAGCTTCCCTGCTAAATCTGATTATGTAATCCCTTAGGGATTCATTGTTATGCTGAACAATTCTATATAAATCACCTGTCATTTTCTCAAAAGATCTACTACAAGAAAATTGATTATTAAACAAGTTAATTAAATGAGCAAAGGAAGTGATAGTATTGGGAGGAATACTTAATAACCATTTGAGGGCCAGCCCTGTTAGTGTTGAACCAAACCCTTTACATAGACAGGCTTCTTTGATTTCTACAGGGATAGGGTTGATCTCCATCTTTTCTCTGTATTGAGCTACATGCTCCTCAGGATCCGTAGTGCCGTCATAAAGTTTCATGTTGGGTGTCTGGAATTACTGGGGATTTCCACGTCGCATATGGGCCATGTGAACCTGGATAATTTGTGACTGCCTACCGGAACTTCAGCTATGGGACGGATTATCCCTAGGATACTGGAAATCATATCCTTCATTTTCTGTAATTCCTTGGCTATATCAGGGGATATCCCCTTATCCTGCACAGATCCACGGTTAGTGTATAAATTAGGATTAAGTAAACCGTTACCAAGATCTTGGTTAGGCCTCTGATATCCTGAGCCTTGATGGCTAGTTCCTCCATTGATGGTATTCTCAGGATAAGGTGATGCCTGCATAGGGATATCATCTCTAATGTGCACTTCAGAGGATATCACGGGAGACCCTGACGAGAATATGTCGGTTGGCATGGTTGAATGAGGCTGCATGTTGATAGGTTCTAGCCTCGTTGGTTTGGGTAACTCCGAGGATACCGAAGGAAAAGTTCCCCAGTATCCTGACAGCTGCTGAGATGGAATCCTTGTTGATTGTGTCCCCAAAGATCCGGGATTCTGGAGGATAGATGATCCTGGAGAATCAAAGTCAAGGACCCTGGGCATGATTGGAGTGGCCTCCTGCCCTGGTTTCTTTTTGATCTCTTCAATCTCCTTGAATAGCCTTGAGCTGGTCTTCTCTTGCTGCTCCATGTGAGTTTTGACCTGTTTCATTAAAGCAAAAATATCATTGTTAGAAATAACCGGGTCTACCCGTGTAGAGGATCCCACGTATGGTGGAAGTTCTCCTCTGGGTTGAGCGTTCTTCTTTGGCACTGGTGGAGGTCCTGGGTTGACATTCGAAGCAGAGGTGACCACCGGAGCAAATACTGAGCTGGTTTTTGGTTGTGAGGCCATAATGAAAGGATGAAAAATGATTGAGTATGAAGCAAACAGTTTTTGATGGATTAAAGCACCGTTTGCCCCAAGGTGGGCGCCAAATTGTTTTGGTTAAAAATTGACAATAGTGATTTTACAACCAAATTAGTAAAATGGGATAAGGTGCTTGTAAAAACGGCTTGAACACAGAGATTTGTTGCGAGGAAAAACCCTGTTCTCCTAAGGATAACAAGAAAAAAACCCGGGTGGTGAACACTATCACCACCGATTTATTAATAACAAAGTGATTACAAGTGGTGGAGCTTGATCGAATCGTGATTACAATGAGAGCGAGTACTAGTAAGTTCTCGAGTGCTAGAGTGTGTGTTTTGTGATCCGAGCTAGACTCTATTTATACAAAAAAAATAAAGCTAACAATGTGCCCTATATTTAAGGAAACTTTAGAATGAGTCCAATTAGCCATTAATTCTTCTAATCAGCACGTTTCCTTATCGGTCACACTCTAATAACAGCAAGTGCGAGTCTTCGGGAGATCATGGCAACGGTATTTGACCTGGTAAATAAAGAAAGTAGCTAACACTGTGTTAGTTATATAATGTAATTAGGATACCTGTCGCCTCTGGAGATACTTTATCCTGAATTCATTCTGAATATAATAATTGCTGAGGATACTGAAAATCCGTGCCCCAACAATTGTCCCCAAATTTTATCGGCTGTAGATATGTATTACAGCTGCAAAATTTTTGAAATTTGAATTTTAAATTTTGTGTGGTGGATCTTTAATGCACGTGCCCGCCGCTCTCATGACTCAGCAAACCCTAGGCCGTCCATATAACTACCCAGATAAGTGATATTTATCTCATCTTCTCCTCTATCCAGGTAACTCCTTTCTTCTCCTTATCTTAACGAAACCATGAGTCCAAAACTTTCTCCTTCCAGTATCGAGGATTTCGTGTGTCAGAATCTCCTCACAAATCCTGCGAATGAGATATGTATTTTTGGAAACACCGATATTGCGAGCCTTCGGTCTCGGGGTTGCTTTCCTGCTGGAATCGTCTTCCGGCCTTTTTATGCCGCTTTATCTTCCGATTTTGTTTCAAAAACCTGTATTTGCTTCCCGTTTTTGCTTCAAAATCGGTTTTTCTTACCCATTTCCTGCCTTTACCAGTGAGTTCTTTTCCAAAACAGGTCTCAGTTACGCCTAAACTATGCCTATGGTTTGGAGGACCTTGTTTGTTTTAGAGAGATTAATTGCTGACCATGCCCTCGACCTTACCCTCTCGGAGCTTGCTTCAGTGTATGACCTTCGCAGCCACGGGTCTTAAAGATATCTACTAAAAATTAAGTCCGATCGATCTCCGTTAGTTTTGAAAAACACCCAGAATAATGATCAGTGGAAGAGAAAATTTTTCTTTGTTAGGAGAGATTCTCTTCCACAGCCCAATACTCTTCCTTATCTCTGGGTTTCCAAAAGTAGGATACTGTATCTTGAATATATAATGATATCTTTTGTGACTGACGTGTTTTCTTTTGTTTTTTGCAGCTTTGAAGTTCTTTGAGATCGCTTCTCCCACTAGAGAAACAGAGGATAAGCTTGACTCCTTTCTTATTGACGAGGAAGAGATGACGTTTTATCTTCAGTCAAGTTTTCAAGAACCATCTCCGTCCTCGAGTTTCGTTATGTCTGGTAAGAAACATTTGAGATGTTAGTGCGATTTTTAAGGATCAGAGATACTAACCTGTGTATTTGTAGGCAAGTCTGCACTGATTTTGCTCTTAAAGATATTGATAGCATGGTATCCACCCGAAGCACTATCAAGAAGGAACATGTCCCCAGCTCTATCCCTCGACCTGAAGGCAGCCACGCATAGGGCTCTAAGAAGCGGAAGAGTCAAGAGACCAGTGAATCCATTCCTGTGCACGATGTTGACTTCCATGATGCCGTGAATAAGACTCAGCAGGTATCTTTTTAGTCTGTCATGATCTCATATATCTTTAGGATAGTTATATAATGTAATTAGGATACCTGTCGCCTCTGGAGATACTGCATCCTGAATTCATTCTGAATATAATAATTGCTGAGGATACTGAAAATTTGTGCCCCAACACGTATACATACATAAATATCATCTCAAGACATGCTATGATACGAGTAAGCCTATATCCTTGAGCCTAGGCCATAAGTAATATATCTAACCTTAAGGAATATATGACCATAAACGAGTCTCAAATATCCTAAGGCATAGAATATAATTCACACATAGTTTCATAAGTCCGCAAATACAAATAAGGCTATGTAATACCATCCAAAGAGTTTAAACGAGTAAAATCGGGTAAGATTGTAATACGGTGTATATGCTAGCCCAAAACTTGAAAAGAGTGAAAAGAGGCAACTCACCTGACACGAGGCACACAATCAACAACGAGCTAGAGAACCTCTAATCAAATCCACAATTCACAACCTGTCGGATTGCACTCAAAGATTACTAACTAAACCGTACCAACTCGTTTATCCTACGAAGTGTTCTAACATGGTTTGAGTTACCTAAGCCTCATCCTTACCAATTTCAATTACAACAGCCCCCGGGGCCTTATATTTACCAAAACCACCATTTTAAAATCCCAGAAATAAAGAATTCTCAAATTATCCCCGGAAGCACTAGGTGAGACTAATATGCGCGTTTAAGAGTTGTTTAGGCACTTTACATCCAACTCAGCCCCGTGTGGACCCAATTTGATAAATTCACAGCCAAAAAGTCCACACAACGCTACACGAGTTGAATGGGTCGGTAACTCACAAGCACAACGCACCAACTATTCAATAAACGCGAATACGTGTTGTACCGACCCGTTTGAGTAACCGACAACCAATTCAGCCCCAATACTTATAAAAATAATTTTCCAACAGCCCGTAACCCGAACCGAACTCACCCAAACTGAATTGGTCGTTAATTACTTCAACACTCGCGTTAAACGCAACAATTCACTATTCTAGACAACCGAATCCTAACTTTCAATCTACCACTAGTTGACCAATCAAACGAGCACCAAAGTGAACGATACAAAAGTATAATATATTAGACATACCTAGGAATATTATGGAGCAAAACCTCACTTAAAAAAGCCCCAAAAGGTACTCGAATGGACAGCCACCGGTTAAGCCTAAAACGAACGAATAGATCAATAACGAGTATAACGTGCAGATTTTAGCATGTAAAGATTTATTTTATTACATAGGAAAAACATAGAAATAAATTATGAAATTTTTACCAGAGTTGCATAAATGTATTATATTTATAAAAATATTTTTTATTATATTTTTCTAGTGGATACAAAAATCATAAAAATTCTACCAACACAGAAAGGTATGTGCAGCTATTTTAGTGCGCAACAAAATGGTTTTATTTTTATTAAAATCATTACCCAACCAAATTAAACGAATCCAATTGGGTTTGATTCCTAACTCAAAATATTAAGTTCTAGAAGTTAAACCAACCAATTAGGATCTGTCAAAAAAGAGTTTTGATGTCGGGAAGACAGACCAGAATCCGTCATCCCGCATCAGCTTTGACACTCGATCTTATAAAATCATAAAAACCATTCAAATCTCGTCCAAAAATTACATATTATACCTTTATGGAAACTAGAATCAATTTAGAAAATTATAGAAACAAGAATCGATCAAAAAAAATAAATTTTCGTCGTGTTACAAACCAAACGATAAACGAGTACGAATCTGCCAGAAACTGTTATCTTCTAAACTCAACCCTAACATGTTCCACAATGGGTTTAATGGTGAAAAAAACTTGTATTAGAGTAGGACTAACCTTGAATTAGAGTTTCACACCTTTATTATGGCTGGAAAAGAAAAAAAAACAGGGGCTTGGGGTCTGCTTCTTCTTCCGATCGGCTGAAGGAAAAGGGGGCTTAGGGTTTTTTTTTTGATATAATATAGAATGTTACACCCTAGGCCCTCCAATTAGAAATATGTAACAAGTTGGATGAAAAAGTTAATTAGTTTGACTTACGGGAATGTCAAGGAGGTCCCCGAAGTATGCCGGATCAAACCCGAGAATTATACAAACTCTACAACGTGCATGCCGTTAAACGAAAATGTCGGGTGCTACATACTAATATAACACTTTAAGTTATAGGAGGCGATGTTTTGGGAAAAAGGATGGATAAACGGACATTTAAAACGTATTACAAGGCTCTAAAATAGAAAGATGAAACCTTGACTTTTAAACGAACCTTTATAAACGATCGAGCCGATTAACGAAATTTACGGGCATTACAACTCTTCCCGGTTTTTGGGAATTTTGGTATTTACTATTCCGCTGTTTAGTATTCTGAACTGATTTTAATAAGATGAACTTGATGGTTTTAAATTTTTGAGAATTTTTGGATATGATGACCAACTGTAGAATTCCTGGGTTTCGGGGTCTTACAAGTTGGTATCAGAGCCATGGTTCGAGGGATCCGAGCATTCCCGAATGCTTGGACTCGAACTGTAAAAGAAAAGACTAGAAATGCCAACTGCGAGTAGCTGCACGCCAAGAGGAAATTTTAAATTGTTTAGTCATTCTTACAAGTTTTAAGATTTCATTCCATGAATAATTTCTTAAGTGTTAGATGGAATGCTAATATGGTTAGGGGTTGGGGGTGCTTTGGATGGGCGGGTAAAGTAAACAATTAATAACACTTGATAAACGTTATTAGCAGTTTACCGTTACCTTCCATTTTCTAAATACTACTTGTGCTTGACTGTGTTAGGGTTCTGTCTTTGTAGGGATAGGATATGACTAATACTCATGTCTTAGCGTTAAAGTTCCCCTCGTTTCTTAAATTCTCCAGCTCATTTCTCAACCTCTTGAACGTTTTACGCGTGATTGTTTAGCTGAGGCATAGCATGCTATCACTCTAGGTTCTTTTCCTTTTACTTCTTAAGGTTTAAGTCTCGTTCTTGTTTGACTCAGGCGCTAGTCGAGGTTTTGTCCCTATCGTCCTCTTGTGTAATTAGATGATTAGGTTTCGTCTCTATCCGCGTCTGTTCCTGTTGCGATGGGATTCGGGGATGAATCCCATTTTAAGGGGGTAGACTTGTAACGTCCGTGAATTTCCGTAAGAAGGGTTATGCCTAACCGTGACTCGTTCCGGCATCTTAAAGGTCCTCCTGGCCGATCTCGTAAACTTAACCTACTTAACCTTTCGTCCAAGTTTCAACCATTAGCAAAGTGGAGAGGCTAAAGTGTTATATTATTATTATATTATATCAAAAAAAAAAAATTAAAACCCTAACCCCATGGTGACTTTAGATCGGTAGAACATAGCTGCCAAAACCCCTATCACTTTCTTTTTCCAACCAAGTTCTAAGTGTGAAACATCCAATTCAAGGTTAGTATTACATCAAGGATTCTGTTTTTCACCATTAAACCTTTTATTGAACACTAGAGTTGTCAAAATCATGTTAGGGTTTGAGTTTTGATTAAAACAGTTTCTGACAGATTCGTACTCGTTTATTGTTTGGTCTGTAACTCGATGAAAATTGATTGTTTTTAACCGATTCTTGATTCCATGATTTTTACTATGAGTCTAGTTTCCAAAAAGGTATAATATGTAATTTTTTGGATGAGATTTGAATGGTTTTTATGATTTTATAAGATCGTGTGTCAAAGTTGATGCGGGGTGACGGATTCTGGTCTGTCTTCCCGACATCATAACTCTTTTTTGACAAGTCCAAATTGGTTGATTCCACTTCTGAAAGTTCAAATTTTGAGTTAAGATTACAACCCAATTAGAATCTATCAATTTGGTTTGGTAATTATGTTTAAACAAATAAAACCCTTTTGCTGCGCACTAAAATAACTGCACGTACCTTTCTGTGTTGGAGGAATTTTTATGATTTTTGTGTGTTCTTTTGAACACTTTCGGGGCTGTTTTGATTGAGGTTCTTGCTCCATAATCTTCTTAGGTATGTCTAGTGTAGCATACTTTAATATCGTGAGCTATGATTTTTGTTTGATTGGTCAACTAGTGATAGATTGAAAACTAGTGTTCGGTTGTCTAGATTGTTAAATTGTTGCGTTTAGCGCGAGGTTTGAAGGAATTAACAACCAATTCAGTTTTTGTAACTTTGGTTTGATATACGGGCTATGGAAAAATGATTTTTTTATGTATTGGGGCTGAATTGGTTGTCGGTTACTCAAACGGGTCGGTACAACGCGCATTCGCGTTTATTTGATAGTTGGTGCGTTATGCTTGCGAGTTACCGACCCATCCAACTTGTGTAGTGTCGTGTGGACTTGTTGGCTATGATTTTATTAAATTTGGTCTACACGGGGCTGAGTTGGTTGATAAGAGCATAAACAACTCATAAACGCGCATATTCGTTCAGCTAGCAACTCCCGGGGGTATTTTGGGAATTCTTTGTCACCGGGATTAGCTAAGGGAGGTTTTGGTAAATACAAGGCTCCGGGGGTGTTGTAATTGAACTTGGTAAGGCCGAGGCTTTAGGTAAATTAAACCATGCTAGAACGCCTCGTAGGATAAACGAGTCGGTTCGGTTCCGTTAGTAATCTTTGCGTGTAATCCGACAAGTGTTTTAGTTGTGGGAATACTAAGGGATTCTCTAGCTCGTTGTTGACTGTGTGCCTCATATCAGGTTAGTTCATGTTGCCCGCTTTTAACTCTTTTTATGTTCTGTGCTGGCATACAGACTCAACTGCGAATTTTACCCGATTTTACTCATTAAAACGATTTGAAGGACATTGTATTGTCTTGTTAATATTTGTGCATTTATGAAATCTGGTATGGATTATATTCTATGCCTTAGGATATTTTATATTCGTTTTGATCATAAATTCCTTAAGGTTATATACATTGTTTATGGTCTAGACTCGAGGATGTTATTAGGCTTGGTGTTAATTGAATACGAGTAGACCCATTTACTGTAGTTCGTATTTTGGACTTACTATTATATATTACCTTATACCCTACGATTGTTGATATTATTTAGTTCCTTGTGACTAAGAATTATGTGAGTAGGCTTATTGATGTGTGTGTGCATGGTGAATTACAGCCGGGTCACATATATTACTCGGGTTTTAAATCCCGTGGTGGAGAGGCCAGTGTGGCGTGATCATCATTAAGGCGGGTCAAATATATTACTCAGGTTTTAAAATGCCGTGGTGGAGAGGCCCGTTGTATGTTAAACCGTGATCGGGTCAATATATTACTCGGGTTATACTCATGGTGGAGAGGCCCGTATCACGTGTTTGGATGTGTAAACCATGACCAAGTCAAATATATTACTCGGGTTTGACTCGTGGTGGAGAGGCTCGTGTCACGTGCTTATGTCTTACCGCGTCTGGGTCAAATATATTACTCGAGTCTTGACTCGTGGTGGAGAGGCTGGTGTACGTGTGTTCGACCATGAATGTATTATTTGGTGATATTTATTTATTTATTTGCTTATCATTCCCCTTACTGTTTTGGATCGAAACCTTTGAAGTAAACTATGAATATTGTTTATAAAAACTTGAACTCACTCAGCTCTAGCTGACTTTGTGTGTATGCTAGATTGATTTTCAGGTTGAGAAGTAGGGAGCTATCGCTTGGACCTGCTCGAGACTACTCGGACGGTTGAAGGCATATCTAGTCGGGGAATTATAACGCAAAATGTTTTCTATTCATTGGTTACTTTAAACATTTAAGTTTTGGTTTTTGGGCACTCTTCCCGGTTTTTGGAAAATTTGATATTTACTATTCCGCTGTTTATTACTCTGAACTGGTTTTAATAAGATGAACTTGATTGGTTTTAAATTTTTGAGAATTTTTTGATATGATGACCAACTGTAGGATTCCCGGGTTTCAGGGTCTTACAAAAGGGGGGGGGGGGATGGGGGCTGATAGGTTATATTATTTTAATTTTTTTCAAAGGATTTACAATTATAGTCCCTCATCTTTGGTATTATAATAAATCTAAATTTGAATTATAATTCACAATTTGAACCTTAAACTTGGGAAGTTTTATGATTGAAATAACTTTTACATGCTTGGATAATTTTTGAATTATACTCGAATGAGTTTGATGATTATTTAAATAACAACTTTAATTCTCGGGGTTCGATACTTGAATAAAATGAATAATAAACAAACAATAATCGTTAACCACGAATCATCGAGAGTATCATGAAACGATAATAATAATATGCGTGTGTGTGTGTGTGTATATATATGTATGTATTTAAAAACAAAACCGAAAATTCGAAATGGGTCGGGTTTTTGGGTTTGAAAAGTAACGGATGTTACAGGATTCACAACTTTTAGAAATTTTGTCCCGAAATTAAAATAGAATAAAATTTTATTAGAAAACAACTAATACATGGAGTTGTTAAATTTTTTTTTACGATTATATACACATAATTAAATAAAAACAATATTGTCGTTCTTTGAATGACCCGAGAGATGCCGCAAATGGAAAATCGACAAGGACACTTATATATAGGATGTACCAGTGGCGTATCCACCATGTCCTTATCATACTGCATTTGTCCCGTCGTTCTAAAATCATTCCAGGTTCCAAATTATTTCACACAACATACTTATTATGTCTTCCATGCGAGGACTTGGATAATTACGTGTCGACCCATAATTACCTTTATCATCGGATGGTCCACATAATCCACCCCATTGTGTGGGTTTAAAAATAAATTCTTATATGAAAACTTTTAAATCAAGAACAATAAACTATAAGGATTAAAAATAACAAAAGTATATAAACAAGTCCTTGAGGTCAAATATCAAGATAAATAATAGTAACCAACGAAATAATTGTATAATAAAAAAATTCTAGAATTTAAAAAATATCTAAACAAAAGGTTGAAGGATGAAATAAATTAACGGAGCATTAAAGTCAAAAGAAAAACCTTAATATTAAGGATACTATGGTAAATGAATCATAAGTTAAATACATGAAACATTACGGTCATGAAGGACTAAAATTTCGTGAAAACATAAGGAAATGTGAAATAATGACGCAAGGATGTTAGCATCAATAATCCCAGGGGAAGTTTAACCGCCACGGGGATAGGTTTATGTTTCAGACGTCCGCATTGAGACATTGGTAAATCGCAAATAGGATATCAAATCATAGAACAAGTACATGAGGCTCCTATTAGATACCTATGTCTTTAGCTAAAAACATAGCCCCGGCTTGAAAGTAAACCGGTCATAGGCAGCCAAAAGGTTGATTACCATTTCTATTAGATAACCATGAACATAACCATGCACATGGTCTTGGTTTCCACTAACGCTTACGTTTGGGGTTAACCGGTCATAGACCGTTAGATTGAATCAATTCAAGAGTTAACCAAATCTTACTTAACGCATGGGATGTGTGTCATGCTTAGTGAGAATAGTAAATCAGATCGATAAAATGCAAACATAAAATCATCAATATCATTGAAAATTTAGAGTACATGGAGACTTCATTCAAACGGAAAGAACAAAGAAAAGAAATATAATAATAATAATAATAATAATAATAATAATAATAATAATAATAATAATAATAAATGCGAAAAGGAAAAAAAAATGTTGCCCGCTGCGCTTGTCTTCTCGAGGGTAGGTGGGTCTTTGGTATGAATGCTAGGGTGGGCGGTGCCATGATTTCTTAACCGAAACTCATTGGCGTTGACCAAAAACTTGGGAGAAAAAAAATGATTTTTTTTCATGTAAAAGATTTTCAGTTGGGCGACGTTTTAGAAAAATAGAGATCGCTAGATCGAATAACTCGTTGATGATAATATAATAGCTTCACGGAATAGGGATTGTTTAAAGCAAACTATTTTATTTTATTTTAAGTGTTTTATAATAAATATAATATTGATAATAATAATAATAATAATAATAATATTGATAATAATAATAATAATGATAATAATAATAATAATAATAATAATAATAATAAAGGTATTAATAGTAATAATAATAATAAAGGTATTAATAGTAATAATAATAATAATAATAATAATAATAATAATAAAGGTATTAATAGTAATAATAATAATAATAAAGGTATTAATAATAATAATAATAATAATAATAATAATAATAAAGGTATTAATAGTAATAATAATAATAAAGGTATTAATAGTAATAATAATAGTGATAAAAATGAGCCATATGACAAAAATATTTTTATTAATTGACTTGAATATATTTCATATGACAAAAATATTTTGAGGGTATATGAATATGTATTTTTATTAATTGACTAATTAAAATAATCGAGATTTGAAATTCCAAGTAAAAGATGTTTATAAGAGAATAAACGTTGAAGAATAGCAAGGAAAATTATTTATTTAAAAAAAAGTAAAAATTTAAGCATGGTTGATGACTTTGAAAAGATTAAGTGTTGATGCCGAAAAACGAATAAACAATAGGACGAGGTACGCAGGGTGAGGTATCGCACAGCGGAAACGAGTTAGGTTTTTCAGCGTCTTGCCGGTGTGTTCGAGTTTCTACAATAGTGCAGGCTTGAAGTATGAGTATAAGGTAAGGTAGAAGGTTTTGTATGAATGGTTGGGCAACAAATCATGAGAATAAACGTGTAGTGTTAGGTATGTATAGTTTCGTGGAAAGAGTTGATAAGGTAGCCGAAATTTTCATAGCTTGAAGTATTTCGACATCGCGGTAGAGGAGTGGTGGATTCTCATGTAAATATCTTTGCTGGGTTAGGTTTGAATATCCAAGAGTTATGTTGGGTTTGGATTGACTTAGGCATGGTTTGAGGTTTGAATGTATTGTGGTGGTTAGTGGAAATCATGGCCAGGATCACAGTGGTCATTTACTCGATGCTCTAGGTTGTCGTTTTGTGGGTACAGTTTCGAGGGCAACTTCGAGGAGAATGAGAAGACATGTCACGAGGCGTGAAGTGTGGGGAAAAAATATGAAATTCGTATCCTAAAATCGGAATCCATCTATATAAATTATAAATAAAGAAATATAATCGCGCAACGCAAAATTTGAAATGCTCATGAGTCGGTGCTAAATTTCGTAAAATTTCGAGTAAACATATGAAAAATTATCAATTTTGAAATAAAACATGGATTTAATACAATTTAATATAAGTAGTGAAATCGAGTTGAAAATCGAGTGTTTATGTACCACCATAAATTTTCGACTTTTCAATTAAAACCATAATAATAATTAAATTGTATAAAGAAAACGAATTGAAAATCGACAATTCATGTACCACCATGACTTTTCGTGTTTTCAATTCAAAACATACGAAATAATGAGTATTTATAAATAAAGAAAACGAATACAAAATCAACTATTCATGTATCACCATGACTTTTCGAAATTTCAAAACAGTAAATGAATATATAAGTAAAGGAAATGAATTAAAATTCGACTATTCACATAACCCAGTGACTTTTAAAACTGCAATATTGACAATTGAGTGTTCAGAAACACACATTGTATGAATCATCATAACTTGTATGTTCCAATAAAAATAAAAATGTGTAATCAAATCGAACCGAAAGTTGGGTATTCATGTATCACCACGACTTGATAGACTTTCAGTTAAAACGTATAAATCAAAATGCGTAATCAAATCGAACCAAAAGCTGTTTATTCGTGTATCACCACGACTTGTCAGACTTTTAGTTAAAACACATTATAAAACATTGAAGGTTGGAGTCACACATCGCATGAACCACCATGACTTGTGTGACATCCTAAGGAATGCAACCGTATCCTTATCACAAAGAGGACATGATCACGGTTGAAAACATAAAGTTGTGATTCGTATGGCGTTTGGTGTGGTACGTTTTGGCCTAATAAGTTTCATGCCCTTCCAGAACTCTCCAGGAAAGCAACCAGGTCCGACGTCTGATTGGATATATGCGCATTGCTTATCCTTAGGTTTCAATAACCTTGGTGTCAAGAGTTCGGAAAACAAGCATGTCCCCCTTCCAGTTATTACATACCCGCCACATAGAACCATCTTTATGAGGAAGAAACATAAATTTGAAAATTACTTGAAATTGCTTTTGAGAAAACTTGTTTTAGGCCTAAGCCTTAGAGTATGTGTGTGAACATGTGTGCAGACGACGTTATGAAATATTATAAATATAAATAAAAGCAAATGAATGAACTTGTAAGTGCGGGCACATAGCACATAGAGTATACATTTAATTTGGGCCCTAAAATAAACTATAATTATACTAGGCCGATCCGTCTAACAACCTATCTTATAGTTACGGCTTTGATACCAATTTGTAACACCTCGGCTAAAGCGGAATACACCCGGGTGTGATTTACAGATTACTCATAAGCTCGTAACGCTATTAAAGCGAAAATAATTATATTTGTTTCATTTCAATAAATCACAAATACACAAGCAAATAATAATACAATAAACTTTGAATTTCTAGTAACCTAATGGTCTAACTACTCTAGACTTCAATCCTTAAACTTCAACCTGCAGCATGTTTAAAATAATATATTTTGTCAACAATAATGTTGGTGAGAATTCATAAAGTTTTGTATATATATAATACAAAAAGTGTTAAAATTCACAAGTCAAGATGTCTCGTCTCAATCATAAAGCAAAAGAAAAGTAAATACATGATATTCTTGTTCGCTTGACATATGTCAAATCTACTAGTGAACCCCCGTTCGCCGAGCTACTTGGAGTATAGAATAATGATAATAATACCGCCATTTAAAAATGGACGGCGCAGGTACGTCCCGTCGGACCCTCCCACTATGAGTATGTGTATGATACCGCCATTAACAAATGGACGGTGCAGGTACGTCTCGTCGGACCCTCCCACTATGAGTATGATTCTCCATCAACAAAAACAGTAAACAACTAGCATATAATCACATAGTTTACAAGCAACATGATATAAAACAAATACTTACAAGACACGCATGTGAATTTTAGTTTGATACAAGAAAACCAAGTTTGGACGTGCTACATCCCAAAACGTGCAAATGTAAAAAGGGGTTATGAAAACTCACCTTGAAATGAATGAATAACACGCAATAAAATTCAAAAGCACGGTAACGAAACCGAAGCGATTAGACTTCACTAACCATAAATGAAAATGCAACGAAAATCAAGACTAGCTATCGTGATTTAATTAACTATGGCTATATATATATTAGACTATTTTAATATGTATTTAATATCTTACAATATTTATTTTATTTTATGTTTTACAATTTTAGCAATAATACGAGAGTTACGATTTTACTTTGAATGGATTTTTAAATGGGAGTTTTATCTTGATCGATTGTACCTAAGATAATGAATTAAAGTTGCTGGGATATAAATGAAATATATTTAACGGGTTAAAATTAACGAATTAATGTTTAAAGTTAATGAATTTAAATTTAGCGCAACAGAATAATAAACTCACTTTTAAAGATTTAACGAATTTAAAAGTTAGTAAAGTAACGAAAGATAATAAATTATTTGTAATGGTTTAACGAGCGTGAAAGTTGGGTTTTAGTCGAAAATGATAATTTATATTTCATAAAAATTTATTTGATTTAAAAAATAACTTTTAATTGATTTATTAATTTAATTAATATAGTGAAAGGAAAGCGATAAAAAAATTAAAACAACAAAATTGTGATGACCCGGTCTTATGGCTCAAACCCAAAGAAACAAACCTGCTGCACCACGCTGATTGTTGATGTTAAGATAGAAACAGTTTTATTTAAAACACATACTGGTTCATCATCTTTTTCCCAAAGAAACCCTAGATTCAACTTGACAAATCCGTTCCTGGTTTGCTCAATCTATGTTAGGGCTTTTGATCATTACTGAAAAATGATTCATAATCATGTATTACTTACATGGTATTGTGAAGAAAAGACGATGAACACGGCTCGCCGGAAAACTAACTTGACAGATTAATTAGAGATTACTGAGAGTTTGTTAATGTAATTGGATGTTAGGGATGAGTTGTGTTGATGATTTTCATCCTATTTATATTATCAACTGGACCGTATACGCGTTAATGATTGTTAATGCAATTTCAACATAGATTCCGGCGGTTTCCGAGATTTCATCGCGCACTACAGGCCGTTAAAATAAGTTACGAACGAGGATTAGTAGCTTCCGTTATGGTCTAAAGTCGCTACAAGGTATTAATTGGATTTTAAATGAGTTTTTGGGGTTGTTTTGGGTTCACCGGAACTTGGTAGCCGAATTCCGGCCAGTCGCCAGAAAACCTAGGGTCAAAGGGGGGGGGGGGGGGGGGGGCTGGTAGGTTATATTATTTTAATATATTTCAAAGGATTTACAATTATAGTCCCTCATCTTTGGTATTATAATAAATCTGAATTTGAATTATAATTCACAATTTGAACCTTAAACTTGGGAAGTTTTAGGATTGAAATAAAATTTACATGCTTTGATAATTTTCAAATTATACCTGAATTAGTTTGATTGTCGTTTAAATAACTACTTTAATTCTCGGAGATTCGATACTTGAATAAAATGAATAATAATCAAACAATAATCGTTAACCGCGAATCATCGAGAGTATCATGAAGCGATAATAATAATATATGTAGGTATATATATACACATATATATATATATATGTATGTATATATATATATATATATATATATATATATATATATATATATATATATATATATATATATATATATAAGTATTTAAAAACAAAACCGAAAATTCGAAATGGGTCGGGTTTTCAGGTTTGAAAAGTAACGGATGTTACAACAGGGGCACTTCCAAACATCAATAGATAGCCAGTTCGCGACCGGCGTGTGAATGGATAACCCAACCTGTCAGCATCACAATATGCAGTGAGGTTCAAGTCTCCTATTTTAGGTAAGAAAATACCTTGTCTCGGTGTAGACTTGAGATACCGTAGGACACGTATGACAGGCTCCATATGTTCTTGTCGCGGATTAGAGATTAATTGACTCAGGATATTAACCGCATAAGCAATGTCTGGTCTAGTCGCCTGTAAATATAATAGTCTTTCAACTAGTCTACGGTATTGTGGTAGCATTAACCTTATCACTTTCGGTGCACTGATCAAGTTTCAAATATTGCTCCATAAGAAACTGACTAGGACGACAACCAATCTGTCCACTATCTTCGAGAATATCCAACGTTTACTTTCGTTGACTTAATACCATGCCACTGATACTAAATTTTCTATTTAAGTTTTGGTTTGATTGATCTTTCCCATGTCATTTCCCGCTATTATTACATCATCCACGTAAATCAAAATGGTGATAAATACATTGCTGGAAATGAATGTAAACAATGAGTGATCAGTCTTAGACCGGGTGTAACCAAACTCAAGTAACGTTGTAGTAAATTTATGATACCAACTCCGGGAAGCCTGCTTAAGACATAAGGTGATTTACCTAAGCGACATACTCTGGTCTCTCTTTTCTTAGCAAAGCCCTGAGGAATCTTCATACACACTTCCTCATCCAAATCTCCATGTAAAAAGGCATTATTCGCATCGAGTTGGTGTATTACCCAGTCCCTTTTGACAGCAATTGTAAGTAGGGGTCTCACTGTTATGAGTTTTGCCACAGGTGCGAACGTTTCATGGAAATCCACCCCTTCTATTTGTGTTAAACCCTTTGCAACCAACCATGCTTTATATCTTTCAAATTTCTCCATTTGGCTTGTTATAGCACGTTTCCCTTCCGTCAGAGTTTCTAACGTCCAAGTTTTGTTCTCCTCGAGGGCTTTGATCTCCCTTTTCATAGCTTCAACCCAGTTCTTGTTCTGCATAGCTTGATAAAAGTTTTTCGGCTCATCGTTGCAAGTAATGGCCGCTAAAAAGACTCTATGAGAACTGGAAATTAGAAAGAGGGTGTACCGTGGAAGAAGATCAATTGTTTGTGGCATGTGAATAGTCGATATATGGTGGTAATTTTATGTCAAAACCTTTAAACCATTTTGGATGAGTGATATTTCTTTTCTCCTCGCATGACTAACATTTTCAGCATCGCTTGGATATGGGATTTGTACTTCAATTAAATTTTCGTTCATAACAGACTGCTTCTCTGGCCATGAACAGTTGTTTCTCGTTCAGGGCTTTGAATCTTGCTTCCTTGTTCTGGGCTGTCATAATTATGTTGTTGTTGTGGGCAGTGAACTTTGCTTTGTTGTTCAGGGGCTTCATAATTTGGCTCACCATTAGGCTCATGAACGAGCCAATGACTAGTGTATTGTTCTAGGCCTTCATCTTCTTCCCTATTAATTTCATTATTAGGTTGATGACCACATTCACCATTTGATTTCTTAGTTGACTTTTTTTCAAAATAACTCCAATAATTTTCATCAATAGAAGGTGGCTCAAAATTATGTGAATCATTTATTTTTGACTTGATTGATTCAAAAGGATATTGTCCCTTTATAAACCGAACATCTCTAGACACAATAATTTTATCATGTTCAATGTCATAAATCTTGTATCCTTTCGTACCTTGGGATATCCCAAGAACACTCCAGGCCTCCCCTTGAATTGAAACTTATCACCTTTGTCTCTATACTTCGATAATATACCAAACAACCCAATACCTTCATGTTTCGGTAATTGACTTGTTTACCAAAGATAATTTCATATGGTGTCTTGATATTAATTTCCTTTAACGGTAATCGATTTAGGACATATGTGGCGGCTTGTATGCATTCACCCCAGAATATTCTTGGCAAGCTTCCTTGAAACATCAAAGAACGAGCCGCTTCCAGCATATGTCGATGTTTACGTTCCACCGGTCCATTTTGTTGGGGAGTGTGTGGACATGTGGTTTCCAATAAAATTCTCTCTTGAGAGTAAAATTCCATCATTCGGTTTGAGACGAAATCTCCACCATTATCGCACCGTGTCTTTTTAATTGATTTACCAAATTGCGTTTTCACCATCCTTTGAAAGCTTATCAAACACTCGCTCGCATCACTCTTGTGTTTGATCAGATAAGTCCAAACAGCCCTACTGTAATCATCAACAATGGTTAAGAAAAAGCAAGCGTGTGATGTAGAAGGTTTTCAATATTTTCCCCAAGTGTCACAATGAACTAGATCAAAACATGCATCACTTTTAACAGAAATCTTTGGAAAAGGTGATCGGGTAAATTTCTCTTTATTACAAGTATCACAAGCATCGTCCTTAAAATTAAAACAAGTGTTTTTAAAATTACCAATTTGACGCAACTTATCGTATGAAGCATGATCGAGTTAGACTTCTGCATTGGTCTTTGACATTATAGGTTTCTTTTCTTTAACTACCATGCCCATCCGATAAAGACCATTCACGCGTTTACCCACTCCAATTATCTTTTTTGCATTCAAATCTTGCATGCAACAAAAATCAGGAAAAAAATTTAAAACTTACAACACAATGTACATCAGTGGCGAGTCTCCCAACCGAAAGCAAATTACAATTAAAGTCGGGTATATATGGAACTCTATCTATTTTTATTTGGTTCGTTAGCGTGCTTTCACCTATAGCCTCGAAGGGTATGTTGTCACCGTTTGGGATCATGATGGGTAATTTGTCAACGCATTCTATATGATTTTCTAGAAAGTTAAGTGTACGGAATATATGCTCTGTTGACCCAGAGCCTATAATCCACCCATCAGGTTGTATCAACTTACCTGCCATTGCCATATTAGCTTTAGGTATGGTATCACCTTGTATGTTTTCTTTAAATGTTTGAAAAGGGTTTGGTATTGTTCCTCACTCAACCCCTCAATCGTCATGTTTTGGTTGTTATTAATTCCTCCATTTTGGTTGGTCCCGGTATCGAGTCTGTCTTGATAGTCAGAAGCGTGGATATAGTATGGTGAACTTGAATTGATGATGTGGTCATTCTTGCTATCGCCGCCGGTTGAACCATCGTCTCCAACCATGGTGTTTTGTTTTAGAGCTTTTAGGGTTTATGTGACTGCTCTGATGCCATGAAGAATTTCATAAAAAAATTAATTTTCTATTATTTTTATTATCTATATCTATTATAAATATAATGCATGAGACAAGGGTAAATCAAGACACTTAATTTTAAGAGTTTTACACATTTTAACGCATAATGTACATGTATAAAATGGGGTAAACTTGTCTTTTAAATACAATTTAACCAACTTACAAGTTTACCCCCTCATCTTTAATCATATTATATTTTTTATTTCAATTTGGTTTATGTGACTGCTCTGATGCCATGAAGAATTTCATAAAAAATTTAATTTTCTATTATTTTTATTATCTATATCTATTATAAATATAATGCATGAGACAATGGTAAATTAAGACACTTAATTTTAAGAGTTTTACACATTTTAACGCATAATGTACATGTATAAAATGGGGTAAACTTGTCTTTTAAATATAATTCAACCAACTTACAAGTTTACCCCCTCATCTTTAATCATATTATATTTTTTATTTCAATTTCAAACCAACCACCCCTATGACTTTTAAAATAGTATAACTTTTTCATACGTTAGTGTTTTGTACAAAAATTGCATAATAAAAACGAGATTTTTTATGCTTTTTAATTTGAGTACGATATTATTATAGTTTTTTAATTTAAAAAAAATTGATATGTTACCTAAGGGTGTTCAATGCCAGCTTTGATATTTTTAAGTTAAACATATGAGGTCAACTGTTAGTAACGAATTTTTTATTATCAAAAGTTAAAACTAAACAATTGAAAATTGAAACTAAACAATTACTAAGCTTTGGTTCTGGCTCGGCTTCACAGTTTAAGCTTCAACAGTGAATTTAGTTTAAGGTAATTATAGTCTAATTGCACCATCAATTATAACTAAACATCAACAAAATATGATACTTAGTAGGATCATAATATGAATATTGAAAATGTTTGCCACATAAACGGTAAACTTTAATGGAAGACGCAACAAGAATATATATTACAAAAATTATATTAGAATTTGGTGAATTTAAAGATGTAATAGTCAAATTTACTTGCACTAAAAAAAGAGTTTGTTCAAGTTTTATTTTAACTATATCTAATATATATATATATATATATATGTGTGTGTGTGTGTGTGTGTGTGTGTGTTTGTGTGTGTGTGTGATGAGTATCATTACAGAACTCTTAAATTACATAAGAACTTGAAGAAACTCTTAATAACTAACATTTTTTATAAAAATTTTTGTATGTTAATGTTATTTTATTGTAGTTTTATCACTTTTTATATCTATATTTACGATTACAATTATGAAAACTAGTTTTTACAGATATCTAAATTTTTTTACATATATGTAAGTTTGTTATTGCATAAATTTTACTTATATATAAACTTGTGATTTATATATGCAATCAAAAATTTATATATATAATATAATAAAATTAGTCTCAAATAATGTTAATATATGAAAAAAAAATCAAAAAATGTGTGTTTTTTATGAGTTCCTAGAAGTTCTTAACTTTTTGGAGTTCTGAATTGATACTAACCTATATATATATATATTAAATTGGGATCATGTGAGAACCATTTTGAAATTGTTAACTTTGAGAAACATTCTAGACCACAATAAAACTCTTTATAAGAAAAATAAAAAAAATTATAAAACAAAAACAAAATAAAATAAAAAACAGTAAAAAACAAAAAAAATTCTTTCATCCCGGTTTCATAAAAAATTAAAAAAAAATATCGATTTATCAAATTATACATATACATATAATATGTATTTCTTAATTTTATACATGTTATAATTTGTACGCATATGCCCAATTAAGATAAATGATGATGTACATATGTGTACATTGTGTAAATCGAGATTAAATAAAAATATACATATATATAGTTAGGGTTCTTTTTAATGAAACCTGGATGAAAAATATTTTTTTTTTTACTTTTTTAAATTTTCCTTTTTTTTTGTTTTATAATTTTTAAGGGTTTTTTTATTATGTTTTTTTTTGCATAAAATGTTTCTTAAAGATCTCAATTTCAAAAAGTTCTTTTAAGATTCTCACCCTATATATATATATATATATATATATATAGGGGTGGGATCCAGTGAAAACTCTTCTTAAAGAGAAAACTTAAAAACTCCTAAAAACTATTTTTAACTTTTAAAAATTTTTTTTTTTGAAGTTTCTGTTTTTTCTATTATTCTTATATTTTGTTATTGGTTCCAAAAAAAAAAAACATTGTCGGTAACCTCGTCGGTGTAGTGCACATATGTAATAGTGTGCATTGCTTGTATGCAAAAGTGTTTGTATTGCATAGTATACAACACTATTGCACATATTTAATACACACTATTGTATATACGCAATATAAGACTAATACGCACATCAATTACACATTAGTCCGTATGTGTAATACAACATTAACGCACATGTGCACTACATCGACTTTTATTTTATTATTATTATTATTATTATTATTATTATTATTTCCATATAATACAACACTACTACACATATACAGTACACAAATGTTGAATATATACAACTAAACACTATTGAACTTAAAAATACATAGTAATACACATGTGTAATACAACAGTTTCGCATAGTAATACGTATGTGCATTACAGCGGGTTTTTTTTAATTTTTTTAATTTTTTTATTTATTTTTTATTTTTTTCGAGTGAAGGGGACCAAAATATAAGAATAATGGCAAAAACGGAAATTTGAAAATATTTTTTTATATTTAATTAAAAATAATTCTTTAGGAGTTTTTAAGTTTTCTCCCTAAAGATGAGTTTTCTCTTGATCCTCTCCCTATATATATGTGTGTGTGTGTGTGTGTGTGTGCCCGCGCGTTGCAGCGAGGATGCAATGAGGATTAGCTTGGTATGACTTAGGTTTGCGGCAGAGACGCGACGGAAAATCGATGGCATCGGTACAGTTTGTGATGATACCGTAGTTTGCTATAGATTAATGCAACATATGCAGGTGTAGCTCAAGTTAAAACAAGGCTAATGAGACAAAGAGGGTGATCAGTCTTTAATATCAACACAAGACAATTTCCAAGGCGAGCATACACTTGACTAAGTTTGAATCACTAATAAATATTATAAACAAATTTTAATGAAAGAAAAGACAGAAAATCTAAATATTTATAATACACTTCATTCAATCACCATCAAAGTGTAATTTCTAAATTGCACACCAAATGGAAAGCACATTTTAGGATAATGTATTATGTTATGGTTATAAAAAAATAACAGAGTTTTGAAAGCACATTGTAGGATAATGTTTTTGCAAGTTTTAATTATTCGTGATACATCAAACTCATAAAAGATGTGAAATACATATAGTTTTGTTAATGTTTAAGGTACATGACCGGTTAGCACACTCATCAAACCCATAAAATATATCTCACCTAATTTATGCATGTCTTGTACAAATTACCTAAAATATTTAAGCATATGTAATCCTTTGAAATCCTCTTTATGCTTCCATGTACCGAGCTTTGAAGATGATTGAGTATTATAAATTAAAAGAAAAAAAAGTTAACGTCTTTGAAAATAGAAAACTTGCAGCCTAAAAAAGTAAAATAACTAACATCATTAAGTTACTTGCTTTGACATACTCTCCTCCAAAAAAGTAACGAAGAAAACCACCAGCCAAAAGAGACAAAATTAAAATGATATAACTGATAGTGTTTTACAAACATCTAAATAATGATTAACCACCAACATAATTTTCTTACTTAAATAGATCCTCCAATGCCATAATCTCTTCATGATGATGGGCCATCTTCTCATCAGAGAATCGTTTGAATTAGAAAGGCAAACGGGTTGGGTAGGCTCGGGTCAAGAGTCAAAGCAAGTTTTGGTAGATTCGAAAAAGAGTTATTCTGGTTTGTTTGGGTACAAATTTGGGTCAAGAGGGGTCGGGCTAGAACAAGTTTCGAGTCAAAACAGATTGATTTAGAAAATGATTTTTTCGAAACTGTTGTACATTCCACTTTTCAAGGTTTTTGGCACCGGTTACCCGTAGTTTTTCGAAACTATTTTATATTTCCACTTTGCAAGGTTTTTGACACCGGTTACATGTCCGACGCTGCTTTACATGCAAACCAAATGGTTTGTAGCAAAAAAAATAAGCATTTCCACATACTAAATAAGAAAGATTTAAAGGAATAAACATTTGGATCACCTATTTATAGTAAGGTCTAATCCTTCACATCTTCCGGCAAATTTAAAAGCATACGAACTTTTTTATTAATTAGCATCACAATCAGAAATCGCTTGCAAATAGTTTGCATGTCAACAAAACACAAAGCTAAAAAAATGACATTTTCATCAAAACAAATCAACCCCCCAATTTTTATTGATAGTGGAAAACAAAGTACAGAAAGAGAGCATTTCTGTGGCTGGAAAGCCTAATGATGGAACTCAGCCCAATTGTGTTGAAGACCGTGCAGTAAAATTGGACTTTCATGTGAAGGAACCTCTTCCTAACGATGATCGGATACAAATAGAGGTTGTAGAGGCAACTTTACATATACCGAGCCCACTACCTTTTAAAATATAAAATCCGTTTGGTTTGATTGCCGTAGCTACTGCAGCCAAATGACCATTTTACCCTTTAGAGAGCCTTTCACAAGGTAAGCCCGAGTTTGGATGGAAAGGTTCAGCTGCCACAAGTGCATTCCATTTAGCAAAGCCTTGAATCGTTGATGCTCTCTTTCCTAACAACCATACCAGTAAACTGGCCTGGCCTATATTTTACTTTACCTGAATGTTGGAGTTGAAGATGTTGGTCAACACAACGAACCAGCAATATCACACTATACAATTAGTGGTAAGTCCAGTGAAAAGGATCTTTCAATGTGATATCAAATAACTCAATGATTAGGTGGAAACTAATCACCAAGCTGATTCTATGAAGCCAACACAAACACAAACAAACACCAAGTATAAGCTTTAAAAAGCGTATATTGATACGTCGGGTGCTTAAGCCTTCAACAAACTTACAAGGGTTGAAAGATGAACTTTTCGAACAACCCTTACAAAAGTAACATACATCACTATATATACTCTACCAACTAGGCCCAATACTAACGAAAGCCCACCGAGATCACATGATCTCGGTTTACATACAAAAGCCCAACTAAGCCCAACACTGCAAAGCATAAACCACAAAATACGACCCAACATTCTCCCATTGGTTTATTGCTTGATTTCAGTCACCCTAAAAATATCAACCGTAGACGTTTAACATGCATCTATTTCTTCATTCCTTCCTTCCGGCGTATGTACTGTGGCTTCTGAAGAGACACTTGGAAGTTGAGTGTCTTATTTAGTGCCTTTATTCCGGTAATATTAACGCCGGCTAGTAATCCAGCAAAGGTCATGCTACTTGCCAATAGTAGATGTTCATGACATTGGTTAATGAAAACAGTAGAAGATCTTAGGTTCGATCGACTTAGAAACGTCCAATACGATGTACTTTTGATTGAATAAACGAATTCCCCGGTCAAAGATTGATCGTGAGTTCCTTGAGATGTTAGTTGACCACAGAATTCTTTGGTTGACCAAGAGATTTCGGTCAACCTCCATCAAGAATACATGGACATGACCCGTCGTCTTCACCATTCTACCAATCATCAATGACGACCAAACCTGCATCTTCATTCAACAACTCAGAAAAACAATCAGTAAATTCAAGAAGAAACCGAAAACATAGACTAAAATTTGAACCAATCAATTGACGGTTACCTCAAAACTGTTATACCCAAGAATCAAAGATGGATATTCGATAGATTTTCTTACCTCTCTCAAGAGTTTTTTTTTTTTTTGCATAATAGCTTAGATGAAGAAATGAAAGGATGGGTAAGGAATGATTAGACAGTTTTGATTTCGAAAGATCTTAGAAGATTGAGGAAAATGGAGGTTCTTGAGTGTTTTTGAGTTCCAAGAGTGACTAATGAGTGTAATGAGTGCCTTTTAAACTTACAAGACACATCAATCTGTACCGAGAACACATACAGACCGAGAAAATATATCGACCGAGAACAGTTATCTTGAGCTAAGAACTAACGTTAGTGGAGTCTGCTGGGCCAAGTAGAAACACTTTGGGCCAATTGGATCAGGCCGATAACATACGACATTTGAACCCGTTGGGCCAAACGGAATGACCCAACGATCAAACCAGCAATCGTCAAGTTTCATGAACTAAAGAAAACAATCCCGATTCATGGAAAATGATTTCTTAAAGACATTTGTTTCGACATGAGTAGATATGAGGTAAAAAATAAAATTAAAACTAATCAAATTAGAATAAAAATTAAACACAATTAATTTACCTATCTAGTCTTCAGAAGATTTAACATGTATTGAGATCAAATTTCAGCTGTTTGAAAACAAGCAACCCTTTTTAAGAAAAGATCCGAACATCAAATCATATTGATTAAGATAATTTCACAATGATCCACTTTCAGCATTATTGTGACATGGTGAAAAGGTTGATAGCAGGTAATTATCATGATAGATTCAGTTAGGCATAAATCTTATATGGACATCACTTATGGACCTATGCTGCCCCTTATCTCTTCTCAAAGCTTATTTGGCGTTCCCCAGATCACCTCAATTTGACTCCAACCGCCTAGTGCCTGATCAATGAATTTTCTCTAAACAAAATAAAATTTTAAAGCTTTAAGGTTGAACGTTGGACTTACATGTTGTCCGGACTTACAAGCCTTACATTCAGGGTGTTTAGAACTTGCTTGTATACCCCACCTCTGTAGTTTCTTGGTGCCCTTTTAAGCTTATTAATAAAAATATGTTTGAATAATTATAATTTACAAATATATATATATATATATATATATATATATATATTAGACATATTTTTGACGATCAAGACACTAACAGGCTCGTGTCTGACTGGGTAATTACTTTTATACCCATCATTTGGAGAGATGTATCTAGGGACATGCAAGCATCTTCGAAATGACTCTCCATAATAAGTTTAGCAGATTTAGTTTATTTCACTTCAAACTTTTACTTATCATGGATGGCTACCATACACATCAATGACTAATCAAGAGCCTTTTTAGCCTAATAACTTCACACGTAGGCACATATAATCAATTTATCTATCATTTCTCAAAGGTTGGATCAATTTTCATTTGAAAATATTTTAAGCTTCTAGTAAGCTTTTGTTGAATAATAATATCGCTTCCCCGATGATAACTTAGAAGACAATTTGAGATTCCATCACCCCGGTCACTTTCAGTTTTCAGGTGAATGGCTATCCCATGTTTCAACAGGTAGACGATAGGACCAAACACATAATAATATATGTCCCTCAAACTTAGGTAACTGACATAATTTTCAGTGAAAAAACTTAAAAAAAGATAGTTAAACCAAAAACTTATATATATATATAGTATATATATATATATATATATATATATATAATTTTTTTTATATTCAGTCACCCCAGTCACTTTCAGTCCTTAGGTTAATGGTTAACCCGTACGTCAAGGATTGACAACGGGACCAAACCCAAAGATATGCCCTTTGGACTTGAGTAACCGGCATAGTTTTAAGCGACAGAACAAAGCAGTTTTTTTTTTATTTTTACTAGACGCACACACTCTTTTTGTATTTTTATTTTTCTCCCCTTAAATTTGTACAGAAATTATAGCAAGCAAAAAAATAATCATGTACAAAATTTAAACCTCACAATACTTAGTCTTCAAAACGTAACATCTTAAGAAACCATACAAGCACATTGAATCTGGCTGTTCCGATCGGTTTCGTAAATAGGTTCGCCACATTATTATTAGTGTGGACCTGTTCAAGATGAATTAACTTCCGGTCGTAACACTCACAAATAAAATGAAATTTGATATCGATGTGCTTGGTTTTAGAATGCTGAACCGGGTTTTTAACAATGGCAATGGTAGCATCATTATCACAGAAAATAGGAGTGTCAAGAAATTTCAAACCGTAATCTAGCAATTGATATTGCATCCATATGACCTGTGAACAGCAGGCAGAAGCAGCAACATATTCAACCTCTGCAGTGCTTATGGACACCGTTTGTTGTTCTTCTTGCATTGCCACAAGATGAGTCGATCCCCCAAAAATTGACATCCAGCAGACGTCAATTTCCTGTCAATATCATCACCTCCATAATTGCTGTCAGCAAAAACATACAGATTAAATTATGAATTCTTGGGATACCAAAGACCGAGCTTCGGTTTCCCTTTTAGATATCTAAAGATACGTTTAACAACAATTAAATGAGAGAGTTTAGGATTAGCCTGGAAACGAGTACATTGACAAACTGCGAACATGATGTCAAGGAGACTGGCGGTAAGATACATCAAGGACCCGATCATCAACCGATAGTACGTTTGATCTACGGGTTTCCTTCAGGATCTGATGAAAGAAGAGGCCTTTCAGCCATAGGAGTCGCCGCACTCTTGGAATCTTGAAACTCAAATTTTGCTAACATATCCTCAACGTATTTCCCTTGATGTAGCAGATACCTGTCGAGCTTTGATGAACTTGCAAACCCAGAAACGTAGTCATCTCCCTCAACGAGCTCATCTCAAACCTTTTCTTCATCACTTTCTGAAACTCTAAATAGAGAGTAGTGCAGGTAGAACCGAAGATGATGTCATCCACATAAATCTAAACCAAGATCAGATCCTTTCCAACAATCTTTATGAACAGTTTCTGATCAATGGTTCCACGCTTATACCCGTGCTCCAAAAGATGAGCCGTCAATGTCGCATACCATGCTCGAGGAGACTGATGAAGGCCGTAGAGAGCCTTATCCAACTTGTAGACATGCGACGGATGTTTAGGATCCACAAAACCTGGAGGATGATCCACATAAATTTCCTCCTTTACTTCACCATTTAGGAAAGTTGTCTTGACATCCATCTGATAGATTGTGAATCCCATGTAAGATGCATATGCCAAGAAGATCCGAATGGCCTTAAGACAAGCCACTGGAGCATATACCTCAGTATAGTCCAAACCCTCAACCTGACGAAAACCACGAACCACAAGCCTTGCCTTGTTTCTAACAATGACCCCAGTATCATCCTGCTAGTTGCGAAAAAACCATCTTGTATCCAGTGACTTCTTCCCAGCGGGTAGCTCGACCAACCTCCAAACCTTAAGTTTTTCAAACTAATTGAGTTCCTCATGCATGGCGTAAACCCAGC